>NC_083776.1:1982712-2052712 GCF_963514075.1 Conger conger
CGTTCCGTAGTAAAGGTGCACACACGTAAAGATTCTCCAACGACCGGGGATCTCACACTACAGGATTTGGGCAGAATTCTTCAGAAAAAACCGAACACGTTTGAAATTATCGGGCGAATCCCCCAAACGATCGCTTCGGGAGGCTGCCGATTGAATCGTCGACCAGCTCACACTACAGGATTATTACATTACTGCCATTTGGCAGACGCTCTTATCCAGAGCGACGTACAGTTGATTAGACTAAGCAGGAGACAATCCTCACCTGGAGCAATGCAGGGTTAAAGGCCTTGCCCAAGGGCCCAACAGCTGTGCGGATCTTATTGTGGCTACACCGGGATTAGAACCACTGACCTTGCGTGTCCCAGTCATTTACCTTAACCACTACGCTACAGGCCGCCCTGATTATCCGACCAAACGACCCGATTAAAAAAATGGGACAGCTAAATGGGACTTTGTGGAGTGTGAGCCTGACTTTAGGAGAAAAAGAGAGAGGAGAGAGCAGAAACATGACGTTACCTCGTTGAGATCCCTGATCTCGTTCTCGGCGAGGGACAGGATGGACAGGTGGGGGGGCAGGAAGGCGGGGACGGCACGCAGCGTGGTGATGATGTTCCCGTGAAGCAGCAGCGTCTGCGAGGGTCAGAACCCAACAGAACCCATCAGAACCGGAACCCAACACGGACGCGAGTCGCATTGACACACACATCGGTACTGTCCACCGGCTTCTCTCTGAAACACGGCAGGGCTTGCTCACCTTCAAGGCAGAAAGCTTGGTCAGGTCACCGATCTGGGAGATGTTGTTGTCAGACAGATCTAGGTGTTGGAGCGCGACGCAGGTGTTGAGCTGCTCCATGACCTGGAAAGGGTCCACACTCATATCGGTCTGATCGTGACATGACTCAGCTTGTGTCAATCTAAGAGTGACCCTTCCCGGAGTCCTTTCTCCCCCCCTCCCCCATTTCAGCCTACAGTCCGAGCTCACAGCAAACCCATTAAGTGTGACATCACCCAGGGCTAATGTTCTAGCTCATCATGGGTGATGATGGCAGGTAATATCTGAGAGCAGTGATCTTCATTCCTGATCATGGCAGACCTGGGTCAAATACATAATGGTTTTGGATTCAAATACTTGTCTGTTCTCCATTGATCTTGCCTGGTGCAACTGAGCAAACCAAGAGGACTAGAAGGGGGGGGGGGGGGTTTGCATTTTTTGAGAGTATTTCATAGGTTCCAATAGACCAGCCAAACTTAATAGCACTTAAAAGAAACATTTGAATCCAAAACAATGACATATTTCACCCAGGTCAGGAAGAGCCACAGGCCCTGCTGGTTTGTGTTGTTATTTAGCAAGTTGATCAATTAAAGCATTCGGTCACACAGTTAACTCAACTGGGTTCTTAAGCCAAAAACAAAAAACAGCACACCCTGCAGTCCGCCAGGACCAGGATTGGGGATCACCGTCTCAGAGGAAGGGAGGGCGTAGTGGCCGTGTTTGAGGGCACTGTTCACTCACGGTCTCCCTCATCTGAGCCCAGAAGAGGTATGCAGCTAAATTATGGGCCTATGCAACATAACACTATCTGCACTGCCAAACTTAATTGTGAAGAAAAGCTGTCATTGTTCTTCCAACCAATAACTGATTAATAAAAAAAATTTAAAAAGCAAAAACTAAAATCCACCATGTAGTCACCACAGGTCAAAGGTCACTGTTCTCCCTGGATTCCAGCCAAGTGGAAGGGCTTTTGTTTTTGGGAAGCCAGTGGGAAAACATGGTGGAACACTATGCGTATGCCCATATATTTGTGAATAATGTCCCTGTTACGATAGCCCCAAGCAGAATAGTGGCTATCTTTACCTTAATATTGTTCCCAGCCAGGTTGAGCCACTCCAGGTGCACCAGTTCTTTCAGGCCCTCGATGCACCCGATGCTGTTGCTGGGCAGATTCAAAACCTTTAGTGAAGTAAGCTGCGAAACTCCCATCATGCGCACGAGCCGGTTACTGCCTACTGACAACTGGCACAAAAAAAAAAGAGAGAAGGTTTCCCAATATGAGTGTACATGCATTGCTGACAAGAGTAAGAAGACTTACAGAAATGTGCATCAGGAGTGCTGTTCATCTTGCAGTATATGAGCTTAATCCCGTAGTGTAAAATAGCTGAATTCGGTAAAATACAGCATTAGCCTAGTCCTCAAATGGATGGGTATCGAGAAATGATTTTTAATTAGTACCGGTTCCTGACTGGTCAGAAACAAAGTATCGATAAGGCCCTGGACAAATGGTGCTGCTATGAATATATATATCACAAAATTAATTCATGACATCCATGCCCACTGGGTATGCTTTATAGGTAATATCACATAGTTTGTTAGTTAATGTGGGCTAGCATATATTTTTTAGCTAGTGTGCCCCCAAAGATTCTTTTCCAACATCGGTTTCATAATTTCACAAATATAGTGCAACACTGTTTCAAACGGCCGCAAATACAGTGAAACTCTGTTGCATATGGTCACAAATACAATGAAACTGTTTCATAAGGATGAAAATACAGCTCATTCTTAGAACCTTACAATGGCCTCCATTGATTAATCTATATGCATTGTGTAATGCCTCGTTCGCTTGAACCATTAAGCCAGTCATCCACTCGGTTCAGATGAGATGAATTAACAACACACTGCAAGAGACTCGCATAGCGACTCCCTGAAACTCCCTGAAACGACCAACGCTGAAGACAAGACATTGCATGAAAGAAAATGAGTGGAACCACTTACGCAAATTTCATGTGGGA
The DNA here is from genome assembly GCF_963514075.1 of Conger conger. Classification (NCBI taxonomy): domain Eukaryota; kingdom Metazoa; phylum Chordata; class Actinopteri; order Anguilliformes; family Congridae; genus Conger; species Conger conger. Next base: position 1,985,500 of record NC_083776.1, read on the forward strand.
ATATGAATACTACGGCAAAAGATTCATGTTACATTACATTACATGACGCTTTTATCCAAAGCGACTTACAGTAGATTAGACTAAGCCGGAGACAATCTTCCCCTGGAGAAATTCAGGGTTAAGGGCCTTGTGGCTTATGCTATTATCCAAAGTGACTTACAGTTGATTAGACTAAGCAGGAGACAATCCTAGACAATCCTCCCCTGGAGCAATGCAGGGTTAATGGCCTTGCTCAAGGGCCCAACGGCTGGGTGGATCTTATTGTGGCTACACCGGGGATCGAACCACTGACCTTGTGGGTCCCAGTCATGTACCTTAACCACTATGCTACAGGCCGCCCAGCACTGTTACACTGATGGCAGTGCTGAGGAAAGGGGTTTTGCGTGATAATACAGACAGTACAGTTCTACTTGTTTGTTTCAGCAAAGTTAGTAGTCATTTGCCTCACAGCACAGTGGTGTTGAGCCACTGCTGCCTCTATGTAGGGCAGGGAATAAGGACACTCAATCGTCAAGAGTACCCCTGATGTAGGGGAACGCTGAAAACTAGGCCAACTTTAAACTGAGCATGAGAATGTGTAACCATGTCCGATTTGTCTGACTATAGTTATGCTCTGCCAAAAATAATCATTGAATAACCATTCATTCTTTTCACAACATCACCTCTTTTTTATGCACCAAATTATGGAGAGCAGTACTGATAAGTATTGGAATCCATACGTAGTATCGGTGATAATACCGGTATTAATAAGATGCCAGTGATACCCATCCTTAAGTACTCCATAGTCTGAATTACATTGTGTATGAATAATAGCAAACCGTTATTACCCTTATTTTTAACTATATTTCACAGATTCCATTATGGCAATTAAGCACCTTCATTCTCACCACTAATCTTACACTGAGTGTGACCTTCATGTGTACACAGCATGAAACATACAATGCCTGTTACTCGGTTCCCTGTCTGCGCACCATTTCCGCATTTTTATATTTTAAGATATAACATCAGGTGAGGCCACGCGGTTTATTTATGGTTAGCCAATATGCGCTGATTCTGAGTGGCTAGGCTCATCCGTCCGGCAGATTAAGGTATGAAATGAGCGGTGCCGCACCTGCTGGAGCCTGTGGCTTCGCTCTAGGTGCTCCAGCTTCATGATGTGGTTTCGGTCCAGAATGAGGGTGTGGGTATCTGCTGGGCAGGGGAAGTTCGGCTCCAGTTTCTGGAGGCCCTGGTCCGATAGGTCCACCATGGGCCCTGCAAACAACAAGCACATAAAAGCATAACCGTTATATGCACTAGGGATGTGTGAATACATAACCACCACTCATATACCTGGTGTAAAATCCAGCTAAGACCAGCTTGAAATACCAGCTACCAGCTGTTTCAAAACATAGCTTGAGCTGGTCAAACTGGTCCACAAGCTACCCGCTGTGTCAAAACCTATCTTGAACTGAACATTTCCGCAGGGATAGCTATTATATATGGCATAGTGTACCATTGTTTGTTGATTCTCTAATGCATGATGTATAGCCAAAATGGCTAACGCCGTTTATGGCAGTTCGAACCAATGTCCACTGATAGCTAGACATGTACCATAATAACAATAGCATGAATAGTTAAGTTTGGCAATAACGTCACTGAACTTACCGTTGGTGTCCAACGTCAGACTTGGTACGCCCATTTTTCCCCCAAATGTCGAGTTTAAAAATCAGAAATATACCGAGAAAACTACCTTCCAACTAATTGCTATCCAAAACCGACTTTACCAGCTAGCTAGCTAGTCAGTAATAAACGTTAACCAACCGAGTGCATGCGACAGACTCATTAGCTAGATGAGCTAGTATCTTCGCTGCTAGAAGATGTAACGTTAATATCTGTCATTCCCTGCTTTTTGTTCTGATACAGGAGAGGCGGCAATCTGGATACACCTGAAAACAAATGATGTGCTGTATATATCTAACAGCTAGCTAGACCGCTAAATAAGGACAACAACATTCGTTAATTATATTTTGTTTAATAATATGATCTAGTTTTAGGCTACCACTTAAATGTGAGGTTGGCAACATCTGCAATATTGTCGATGCTCTGACCCGTCGCTGCAACAGTAACTGTCACCATGGTTGTGGGTGAAATGCTGGAAAATGTAGTTTATGTTTGTCTGTTCATCGTAAGAGAATCATGTGAGGTGTATCCAACAGAACTACACAACCCAAATTGCTGTGCTCAGAAATGGCTCCTGCCAGAGACAGTTTCATCAAAGTCTCTCCGCTCCTGCATATTTCAAAACAAAAGTGCGCTTTAGCTTGCATTGTGTGTCTCGGTTAAATTCAATAAATATAAATTCAGCGAATAAAATACAGTTCAGACCCGGAAAATATGAAATTATTAAACATTAGCCAGCGCTGTACCTTCAACCTGTGCCATATTTGGTGCTCCATCAAATTGCCCCTCTGTCGCCGCCATACTTCCCGCTTGTATTCGATTCCACCAAGCAACCAAACACCACAATGATTGGTCGGATACATTTAGTGTTATTAATTAGTTTCAACAATTTTATTGTGATAGTATATTAAAAGTGATCCACTCATGTCTATCTATTTTGAATTTAATATATTTTTTGGCGAATTATTATTTCGTTAGAAAATTACCCACAATCCCCTCTCAGCCCTCTTCCTTTCTCCGCTGCCGTCATGAAGTGAGTGTCCTGTGAATATCCGTGGCCATCCAAGCTTTTATTAATGAAATAGATGCATTTGTACAATATACACTACTTTTACGAATATTTTGAATAAATAATTATGTTTTATCTTCATGGTTTAGGGTCGAACTCTGCAGCTTTAGCGGATATAAAATATATCCCGGCCATGGCCGGCGATATGCCAGGATAGACGGAAAGGTAAGAAAACTGTCGTAATGCAGTCCTTTGGTTTCTTTCCATCATATAAGTTAAAGTAACTTTTTTGTTACTTGGCCAGTTTATTTTGCCGCACGACTATAACATCATAACTGCGTTGTACAAAACGCAGGCACTAGTGTCATCTAGCAGTTTATGCCGGCTAGCTGGCTATGTTTGGCTACAGTTGACGGCTGGTAGCGGAACCCAGGCTGAGTATAAATGAAACCTAAAGTAACAAGTTAACCGGTTTTACAGCTAGAGAATGTGGTAAGATTGAATATGTGGATATGTATTAGTGCAGATTGAAATTCTTACACCCTTTCTTCACACAGGTTTTCCAGTTCCTCAATGCAAAGTGCGAGTCAGCCTTCCTTTCTAAGAGAAATCCCAGACAGATCAACTGGACTGTGTTGTACAGGCGCAAGCACAAGAAGGGCCAGTCTGTAAGTGCACTTGATATTTTTTGTCTTGATATTTACATCGGATAAATTCGTGCAATGGTCATAGAGCTGGTTTGAAGTCCTTTCCTTAGCTCCTGGTTTTGTAACGTGCTGTTCCTGCACATTTACAGTATGAAACCACGTAGATGGGAAATTTAATTGCCACGTCCTAATTGAAAAATGTTATATTCAGAGTCAAGCTTTATTTAGGGTATATAATCACAATATGCTGTTTAAAAAAATGGTTGCCATTTATATAGCACCTTTATCCAAAGCGCTGTACAATTGATGCTTCTCATTCACCCATTCACACACACAGTCACACACCGACGGCGATTGGCTGCCATGCAAGGCGCCGACCAGCTCGTCAGGAGCATTTGGGGGTTAGGTGTCTTGCTCAGGGACACTTCGACACAGCCCGGGCGGGGGATCGTACCGGCAACCCTCCGACTGCCAGACGACTGCTCTTACTGCCTGAGCCATGTCGCCTGTTTACATGACCCATATCTTATCTGGCGTGTTGCCTTACTCAGGATAATACCGGCATACGAGCGGGCGCGTGAACGTACCCGTTGACCCTTACCCTCCACCGTTACTTCCTGTCCTGACAGGAAGAGGTGACGAAGAAGCGCTCTCGCCGTGCGGTGAAGTTCCAGAGGGCCATCACCGGCGCCTCCCTGGCCGAGATCCTGGCCAAGCGGAACCAGAAGCCCGAGGTGCGCAAGGCCCAGAGGGAGCAGGCCATCAGGTGAGGACCCGGTCCGCGGCCCGGTTCCGCCCGTCTCTCACACGCTCGCGTGCGAGGAGCGCGGACTGGGAGGAGGTGATGAATGCCTTTTGTCAGGTGACTCATTTGGAGGCGGAAACGCCAGGGGATTTCAAGACTTGGCTTGCTACAGTGTTAGATTAACTATTTAGCTTTTGGGCAAACTGAAGCAGTTGGTGCACGAGTGGTAGGAAAAAGGCGAGCATTGCTGGGCTGAATGGCCTGTTCTTGTCATTGTCCCGATATTAATATGCTTTGAGTTGCCACTGGATTAATTTCAAGGTAAAATGTACACTATATAATATTCAGTGTGCATGTATTAAAGCCAATTAAACATTTATTGGGGCTTCTTAAAATATTTTCACCATCAAGAGTCTTGTGGGAATTTAAACAACCATATTAAAATATGCATACTGGGTGTGAAGAAATAATTGAACCATTTGCAGAAATGGCCGGCAAGTCCAGATTGACGAACAGCACTGTTTATGGCCTGTTCTGTGGAGTAGAGCTGCTCTCACACCCGCGCCACTGTCTCCGATAAAGAGTGAGATGGTCGGCTTTACTTGCACAAAGCTCATTTTATTTTTAATGGTAAACTTTTAAGTTTGTTACGTCTTATACAGGAGAAGCTTCACATTTCATTGTGTGTTTTATGGTTCTGATGTTTCTTAGCCTCTTAAGCGTGTGTTTCTTGTGTGCTAATATAACGCATCACATCCCTTGTTTTCTGTGTAGGCTTCATGGCCCTGCTGGGTCCTTGCAGTGTGCACTGCCTGGCCGTATAGGGTTATAGCAGTCTTAACAACACGCCACTGTGTGAACAAAACCACATCGTAGCTGAATAGACCTTTACTGTGCAATGAATCGAGTACTGAGTAAGAGTTGTTTTGGTTTTGTTTGGCTGAAGCACATATTAACCTGTGTTTGGTAACATGCCGTGTTTTCTCTGTTTGCGATCAGGGCTGCTAAGGAGGCTAAGAAGGCCAAGCAGGCCACCAAGAAGCCGTCCGCCACGAGTGCCAAGGTAAGGGTCAGAAGTCCAGACCGGGGGTGGGCCCGTCACCAGGCTAGGGCCGTGTTCAGTCTGTGAGGAGTTGCACACGGTCCAACACTACCGCTCTTTAGAGTCACATTGCACAGGGAACAATGGAGTAAATGGTTGCCATTTATATAGCGCCTTTATCCAAAGTGCTGTACGATTGCTGCTTCTCAATCACCCATTCATACACACACTCACACACCAACGGCGATTAGCTACCATGCAAGGCACCAACCAGCTAGTCAGGAGCATTTGGGGGTTTGGTGTCTTGCTCAGGGATACTTCCAACACAAGCAGGGTGGGATTGAACTGGCAACCCTCCGACTGCCAGACCGCGTGAGCCTATGCAGCCCCTAGTAAAGTCAAGCTTCCAAAGATCTGTGGAGAGATGCAATCTTTGTCTCTTGTCTAAAATGTCTTAACCACTGGTTTGGCATCAGCCATTCTTGGGTTCAAACAGAGTGCTGCAGGTTCACTTTGTTTCCATATGTCAAATAAGCAGATAAGTTGCTGTGATGTTTAAAGGCTGATGTGATGGCCTGAGATGTATACCCCAGTTCAACTGCATTAGAACCTAGAGCAACGACAACTTTAGTTGAAACAATTCTATAATATTTCCTGGTGAAGACCATTATGCATTCAGCATGTAATTTAATACATGGCAATATGTCAATCAATACTTGTGCACGATTTAAACTGACTCATTGAAACGCATGTGACCAGAGGAGGGGGGGGGGGGGGGTCTTGCCTTGCTGGAGTTTGCTGCTTCGAAGCGGTCAGTGAGGGTCTCTGAGCAGCTTTACATAATAACTAGATTGGTTGGTGCTCACAGTCACTATAATTAGGCTATTAACTCTGATGCCAGTCAGGGACATATTGTGCCAGTTCCTCTCTGCTCTGTGAAGTGGGTAAAACAGTTTACCTTGTATACATATGATAAAATGACGTGTCTGAAATTAAACTTCGGCTGTGATGTTTGGGAATGGGGGGGTAGCAGTGCAGTGATGATTAAGGAAGTGGGCTTGTAACTGAAAAGTTGTGGGCTCAATTCCCAGCTGGTTTCGGTGCCATTGTTCCCTAGAGCAAGGCAATTAATCTGCACTGCTTCAGGAACTAACCAGCTGTATACATTACATTATTGACATTTGTCAGATGCTCTTATCCAGAGCGATGTACAGTTGATTAGACTAAGCAGGAGACAATCCTCCCCTGGAGCAATGCAGGGTTAAGGGCCTTGCTCAAGAGCCCAACGGCTGTGCGGATCTTATTGTGGCAACACCGGGATTAGAACCACCGACCATACGTGTCCCAGTGATTTACCTTAACCACGCTACAGGCCGCCACGTATAAATAGATTGTATGTTTAAAAAAAGAAGAAAAATTGTAGATTTTGGAAGGATTTTGTGATACTAAATATAATTTTGTATTATCCTTGTCATAGTTTAAATGCATGTTATTTGGTATGTTTTGAGTCCTATGGCAGCCTCAGAATCACTTTTATGTAACAGATATCCTGTCAGTTTACTCTATGTAACTTTACTCTATTGAGGCAGACCTGGTTCAATTAATTGTTGTGGAATCAAATGCGTTACCTTTGTTTTATTCACTGGGTCTCATGTATTGGAGCCTATGGAATGCTCTCAAAAAGTGCTAACACCGCATTCTGGTCCTCTTGTCTGTCTCACTTGCACAAGGCAAGATCAATCGATCACAAAAAAAGGATTTGAATACAATAAATGACATGACTGTTTTGTAAATGCAGATCTGTGAAATCACTCCTTGCGATGGTCTCTGTTTTGCAGGCACCGGCTAAGACTGCACCTAAGCAGAAGATCGCCAAGCCAGTGAAGATGAATGCCCCACGTGTGGGTGGAAAACGCTAAACCACAGCTTGTTTACCTGTTTAACAATAAACATTTTGGTTTAAAGTGTTGGCTTGTTTTGTCTTTTCAAGACCCCCACTGTGTACGCTTGTTGTTGTCCTGACCACAGTTGCAACTCTGAATCTTAAAAAGCTTTTTGTTATTCGAAGTTTTGTACTAGATGAAATTCTAAACAATTCTATACATGGTACTAGAATTTTAACATTATGCGGCTGGAACATTAAGAACGAAAAGACTGCAAATGGCAGAAAGCCAAACCTGAGCCAAAAATGGGATATAAATATTTAATAACTTCAACAACTTTTATTGCTTGAGAAGGTTGTAATAAAAACAAGCATGTGAATGACTTTACCCAATATTATATTATAAATATATAATAAAGGCAATACAAATGCAAAATATGAAAGATAAAAATGGATTCTTCCACAAAATGATTGTGTTGTTTTTTTGTTTTTTGTTTTTTTCCAACAATTGAGTGAAGCCAGTTTTATGTAAAATGTATAACCCTGAGGGAAACCACTTTGAAAATATGCAGTATTTATAGAATGCACAGAATTTATATGGTGGAACCAGCAGGTGTAAAAGCATTGTGGTTTACCTCAGGGTTATACATTTTATATATTTTATATATTTGGTGATATAACTGGTATAAATTACTAAAAGTCACAAGTAGTCTATCAGAGCATTATGAACTTTTCTCAGTATTCTAAATCTTAAGTACTGTTAATGAAAACATCACACAAGATAAAAATTATACTGATACCGGGTGGGATTTAGATAGGGTGCAGATTCAGAATACTGATCTCAAATGCACGGGCTAGTTTATTTCCATTCCTAGCCACACGTTACCACGACAGACAGAAGATTGGGCCACAGGTTGACATTCTCCCAGAAGCTCGCTAACTCCAGTGGTTACCGAGGGTATTGCAGTTGATTAAGCCACTGGTGCCAAAAACCAAATATCCCCACTGAAGTCCGTTCAAAACTAGATTTTACCCTGGCGAAATTGAACTCTTTTGGACACTACTCTTAAATTCTAAAAAATGTGTTTCATTTGACTTCACTATTTTCCAGTGAGAGATTATTTTTCTGAGCCACACAGAAGGAAATTGCTATTCTCTTTGCGTTTAGGTACCCAGTGCGCATGCTTTTGTGCCGAAAAAGTCGATGTGAACTGGCTTCATGCGCCACTGAGCTGCTCCCATGGAAATCCATGGATTCGATGAGCGGAAGCTGTCTCCAGAACTCATGTCGATTGATTGGGCACATATCTTAATTTAGCTTGGAGAACAGTGAAATTTTCTTGACTGATTGTAAATAGCCAGCTATAAGAAATAATCATTTTCAAATGAGACAAGCGTATCGTATAAAGCTAATGTTACGCGATTCCACTCAGTGCTGTTTATGGAACATGTAACATGGCGTCAAACGGCTTCATTTTTTTGACTGACTAGCCAATCCAGCGCTTTGTGCCGCCTCTAATGACGAAACATCCGGTTGTGCAGCAGCCATTTTGTATGTCCATGCAAGTCCGTCCCTCACGGTCGAAAACAGCAGTTCCCCCTTGGAAATTAAATACAAATGTTGTAATTTAAGGGATTATTAGCGGTTTATGGCTATCGATAACCGATTGAAATTTGCGATACAAGATTAGTAAGAAGTGTTTTTGCATTCTACGTATGCGCCAGTTTTTTGTTGTGTAAGCGCTTGTTTAGGGCCGGAGGGGGTAGCTATGTCGAGCGAGGAGAGCTACCTGGCAATCCAACGGTATCTGACTGACGAGCGGGAACCGTACGCGCCTGGTACTCAGGGAAACGCCAAGAGGAAGATTCGCAAGGCGGCTACATGTTACGTGGTTCGCAACGGGACGTTGTACTATCAGCGGAGACAGAAAGGCCTTGACGAGTTCACCGAACTGGAGGTGGTGCTGCAGGCCGGGCGACGGAAGGAACTCATCGACGAGGCACACATCACTGCCGGAGGAGAGCACCTCAACCAGCATCAGACTTGGGATACAATATCTCAAAAGTATTGGTGGAGAGGTAAAACCTTGCAAATTACATATACCTGTTCTTACACGCTCTGTTTGCCTACTGCTATGAACAATTTGGACGTTTGCAAAGCGTAATTTGTCCCCTGGTTTTAGTCCAACGATGTCACTGTCTAGTTGCTGGCATAAACTGGAATATACAGTAAAGTGAAAAAGAACACCACAAAAATAAATGTAACTTTAAATGACTCGGTAAATGCGTTGAATATAAGACCCACCCCCACCATAGCTATCACATCGTATAACCTTTTTCAACCAAGCTGTCTGTTCAGTAACATTAGTTGGTTTACCCGTCTCTGTGTTGTATTCCTTCGAAATGGTCTCGCCCCCGGTTGCAAACACGACCAGATGACATCTTATTAGGGGTGGCCTATTCCATTCATGCAGGGCCGTTGTGTATGGAGTGTTTCGTCGTCGCGAATGACACTGGCCAAATTAACGTTAGTTAATGTAGATGGTTTACGTTAGGACAGAGGGACAGTCTTCAGTTGTCATTCCTGAAATTATCATGAAATATAGCTTAACACGTCAATGACTGAATTGGGCTCCTTAAATAAGCAGAAATTGACATGAAATCCAGAAACAGATACGGCCCTCTAGACTCAATAAACGGATTCAATAAACGAAATTCCTTGTTCATTGCTGTGAAAATTCAGTTGTTGTGGGTGTTGACACACTTGAGGCAGATGCACGTGATGCATGTATAAACTGAGCTGACGCAGTATTCGAGCGTTGCAGTTTTGTCGGACGCGACAGAACGAAACTCTACGCGAAAGTGGGGTTTTAAACGACGGCGTCGGACGGTGGACAATGTAGGTTCAATTTGTGAACTCTTCTGTAGTTGATATGCAATAAGACCTCGAGATGTTTTAAATACAAACACGTAAATTAGGGATTACCTCGACTTTAAGAGACTTCTAAAACGAAGTAAATGCCATGGTACAATTAATTGTATGATACATTCATCAATTAAAAATGTCATTATTTCTTCTCATTATTATTATTATTATTATTATTATTATTATTATTATTATTATTATTCTCTCCTTTTTATTAAAATAACATCGTGTAGGACTTGATATTCTGGTGACAATTTCTGTTACAAAATTGTTATAAAAACCGAAATATGCACTCAGTGAGCAAGTTATTAGGTAGACCTGTTACACCATACCTTAATGCAAATATTTCCTAGCCAATCATGTGGCAGCCAGTAAATGCATAAAAGCATGCAGACGTGGTCAAGAGGTTCAGCTGTTGTTCAGACCAAATGTCAGAATGGGGACAAGATCTGATCTAAGTGACTTTGACCTTGGAGCATCTCTGAGGCTACAGCAGCGGACGAATTAAGTCTAAAAATAAGTCTGAATACATAAGCGCTCACTGCGTGTACATCGGCTGTGTGCGAGTCCAACCGCAGAACTGTTCGCGCTGCCACAAGAGTTGCGTCGCCTGGGATGTTCTCGGGCGGTTAACGTTATTCAGTGCGTTATTGTGTTTGGCGTATTCAGGCATTTTGAAGCAGGTGAAGGACTACATCAAAGAATGCGGGCAGTGCCAGGGGAGGCAGGAGCGCGGGCGGAGCTGGGCGGAGGACGGCGGGGGGGCGCCGCTCGGGCGGAGGCGCGGGAGACGCCGCGCCGTCGCCGAGCCCGACGACGACGAGGAAGAGGAGGAGGAGGAAGAGGAGGAGTTTTCAGAGTCCCAGGCCGTCCATCACAAGCTCTCCAGGAACCCGTCTGCCATGGCCAAGCACGAGCTTGTCTTTGTGAGTGCACCTGCTGTCCGTCACTTCCTGTTGTTTTCTCTGCATCCGCTGTACTTGGTCATACGTGATAAAAAAATTTTTTAAAGCCTAATTTGTACTCGAAAGGATGAAATGCATGACTTTGTTACTGAGAGGTTTAAATGCATGACTTTGTTACTGAGAGGTTTAAATGCATGACTTTGTTACCGAGAGGTTTAAATGCATGACTTTGTTACCGAGAGGTTTAAATGCATGACTTTGTTACTGAGAGGTTTAAATGCATGACTTTGTTACTGAGAGGTTTAAATGCATGTACTGGAGACTAAAATATATATATTTTTGTATGGTCACATTCGGTGGTTCAGTGGTCTTCGAGCAGACCAAATGTTTTCTGTGAACGTCACGGGTGAGGCTCGAGTTTGTGTTCTTCCTGGTTCGTGTTGGGTGGTCAGGTGGACAGCAAGGGCATCGTGAAGCAGTTCCTTCCCAAACACGGCCAGACCATGCTGGACAAGCTGAACCAGCAGCGGCTGCAGAACCAGTTCTGTGACATCACGCTGCTGATCGAGGGGGAGGAGTTCCGCGCCCACAAGTCCGTGCTGGCCGCGTGCAGCGAGTACTTCAGCCAGCTGTTCATCGAGAAGGGCGCCGTGTCCAGCCACGAGGCCGTGGTCGACCTCTCGGGTGAGCGGGGCCGGGACCTAAATGTTTTGGTGGTGACCAGGGTTGCCAGGTCTCGTAAAAATTCCAGTCCCCAGGGGGCAGTGAAAACGCACTCAAAAGGGGACAAAGGCCCAAAGCCAGCGGGGGAAGAGGGAAGTAATGGCACAAGCAAGGTCGGTGGTTCGATCCCCGGTGTAGCCACGGTAACATCTGTGCCGATGTTGCGCCCACATTGCTTAGTCTAATCAACTGTAAGTCACTTTGGATAAAAGCGTCAGCCAAATAACATGTAATGTAACAACTGCTGCCTGGCAGACGGTACGTAGGGCTCGCCGTTCCTGCGACCGCGCACAATGTGCTGCGAACACTGCAAACCTGGCGACTCGGGTGATGAGTTTAAGTGCATCCTCTTCACAAGGGAGCGTGATGTGTGAACAGGTCCATCTGAAACTGCAGCAGAGAGCCACTTTGAAAGTGAAAAGAAAGGAACACAGGGCTCACTATTGCCCTGCAGACCTGGGCCAAATACACAGTTTTGGGCCCTTGTTTTGGATTCAAATAATTCTCTACGCTTTACTGGGCTTGTCTGGGGGTATTGAAATCCTCTCTAAAACTGCAGAGCCTGCCTTTTGGTCCTTTAGTTTGGCTCAGTCATGCCAGTCAAGATCAATGGAGCCCAGAAAAGTATTTGAATCCAAAAAAACAATGATGTATTTGACCCAGGTCTGTTGCCCTGATTGCGAAATTGAGGCTCAAGTTACCTTGTTTTTCAAGGTCTGTCTCTGTCCTTTGATTGGATAAGTGCTATACAAATGAAGATTATTAAGTTACTGAGATGATTAAATATACATTATTATGTTGCATTCCCTCTTCCCCAGGCTTCAGTAAGGCCAGTTTCCTGCCCTTGCTGGAGTTCGCCTACACCTCCAGCCTCACCTTCAACTTCTGCGTGATGGCGGACGTGGCCACGCTGGCGCGCCACCTGCTGATGGCCGAGGTGCTGCAGCTGTGCGAGTCCGTGCACAAGCAGGTGGAGGAGCAGAGGCTCATGGTCTACCACAAGGGCGACGTGCACACCGTGGTGTCCGGCCAGCTGGCCGCGCCCCAGGCCCCAGAGGAGGAGCAGGAGGAGGGGGAGGAGGAGGCCGGGGCGTACGTGGTCACGGTACAGCGGGACGGCCAAGCGCTGGTCAACATAACCGGGGACGGCGGGGCTGGCGAGCACGTTCCGGAAGCTTCTCCTGATGGGGAACAGGGGTCAGAAGAGCCCGTGGCTGTGCTGGCTCCGGGGGAGCCTGTAGGGGTCCCTGTCGGGGAGGTGGGGGCCCCTGTCGGGGAGGTGGGGGCCGGCGAGGCCGTAGCTGTGGTCATTCAGGGCGGGGAGGGAGACTCAGGCGAGACCCTGGCTGTGGTCTCGGCCTGCTGGGCGGCAGAGGCCCCTCCGGCGGCCGACGCCCCGCCCGAGGCCGGGGGGGTGGTGGTGCTGGAGAAGGGCCCGGAGCCCCAGGCCTTCATCATCAGCGTGGACCCCGGGAAGGTGGCCCCGACGGAGGCGGTGCAGCTGGCGGCCACAGCGCCCTCCGCAGGCCCGGAGGAGGCGGCGCAGGCGCCCCAGGAGCCCGCTCCGCTGCCCCCCAAACGCAAGCGGGGGCGCCCCGCCAAGGTGAAGCAGGAGGTGGTGCTGGTGGAGGCGGCCCCGGAGGTGCCGGAGGTGCCGGAGCCCAGTGCTGCCCCGCGGGCCAAGGCGGAGGGGGAGGAGGCGGTGGTGGACGACCCCTACAAGAGGCGTCTCCGGCAGCGGTCCCTGGGCGAGGGCGGCTACGTGCGTCTGCACATGGGCCTGGAGGAGCAGACACCCGACAAGAAGGCGACACAGACCCCACGCTCTGCTGTCCAGAAGGTAGGAGAGCTGTGTGCGTGTGCGCGTGCGTGCGTGTGTGCGGGGGGAGGTGTGCTTTCAGTCTGTGTGTCTGTAGGGGAGGTGTGGTTTCAGTCTGTGTGTCTGTAGGGGGGGGTGTGCTTTCAGTCTGTGTGCATGTAGGCAGCTGTGTGCTTTCAGTCTGTGTGTCTGCAGGGGGAGGTGTGCTTTCAGTCTGTGTCTCTGTAGACTGCTAGGGGTTTCAGTCTGTGTCTGTAGGCAGCTGTGTGGTTTCAGTTTGTGTCTGTAGGTAGCTGTGTGGTTTCAGTCTGTCTGTAGGTGGCTTTGTAGCCTCAGTCCATCTGTAGATGGCTGTACTATTTCAGCCTGGCTGTGTAGGTCAGTGTGTTTGTGTGGTTACATTGCATCTGTTGATTGCTGTGTGGTTTCAGTCTGTGTCTGTAGGTGGCTGTGTGGTTTCAGTCAGTCTGTAGATTGTTTGGCTTCAGTCTTTGTCTGTAGGTGGCTGTGTGGTTTCAGTCTGTGTGTCTGTAGACTGCTGTGTGATTTCAATCTGTGTCTGTAGGTGGCTTTGTGGTTTTGGTCTGTGTGTCTGTAGATTCCTGTATGGTCTGTGTCTGTTGGTGGCTGTGCTGTTTCAGTGTGTCTGTGTCTGTAGGTGGCTGTGGTTTTGGTCCGTGTCTGTAGATTGCTCTATAGTCTGTCTGTAGGTGGCTGTGCTGTTTCAGTGTGTCTGTCTGTAGGTGGCTGTGGTTTCGGTCTGTGTCTGTAGGTGGCTGTGGTTTTGGTCTGTGTGTCTGTAGATTGCTGTATGGTCTGTGTCTGTAGGTGGCTGTGGTTTTGGTCTGTGTGTCTGTAGATTGCTGTATGTCTGTCTGTAGGTGGCTGTGCTGTTTCAGTGTGTCTGTGTCGAGGTGGCTGTGCTGTTTCAGTGTGTCTGTGGCTGTGCTGTTTCAGTGTGTCTGTGTCTGTAGGTGGCTGTGCTGTATCAGTGTGTCTGTGTCTGTAGGTGGCTGTGCTGATTCAGTGTGTCTGTGTCCGTAGGTGGCTGTGCTGTTTGTGTGTCTGTGTCTGTAGGTGGCTGTGCTGTTTCAGTGTGTCTGTGTCTGTAGGTGGCTCAGAGGCTGGTGAAGCGGGGTCGTATGATACAGCCCACGAAGAAGAAGGGTGCGGAGCCTGGCGAGGAGGAGCATTCTGGGACAGGTCCGCTGGAGCCGGAGGCCTCGGCGGAGGGAGGGGCAGAAGGGGAACACACGTGCTCAGAGTGTGGAGTCCTGTTCCCACGGCGATACGACCTCATTATGCATACACTGAAACATGAGAAGACTCGTGGCTACAAGTGCAGTGTAAGTACCCGTCCCGCATTACTGACAAACTCCTGTAACACCAGAACTTCAGTACCAGATATGACCCTGTCTCCCTTAGGTTTGGTCTGACATCAGTAACATTTGCACATTGATTGAAGATCTACTTTCCAATAGTAAATCAGAAATTAACATTCACCAAGCTAATGTACCTAGCCACAAGCTAGGCATTATACATTGGTATAAGTTAGCTTGCTGGCTGACATTACTTTGCAAGCTTAGGTAGCTTGTGATGGATCCAGGATTGATATTGATGGGCAGTGGCCCATTAACGAGACCTAATGCATCTGATGTTTTTAGATGGTGCTGACGGTGCGGTATTGTCACAGTTCGGGTGATTGTGTGGCTGTCCGGGTGGCTCAAGCCCCTGGTGTAGCCACGATAAGATCCATGCAGTTTTGGGCCTTTGAGCAAGGCCCTCCGGGGGGGGGGGGGCTTAGCCTAATCACCTGTAAGTGGCGGTGGATAAGAGCACAGCCGAGTGACCGTCCCTGCCTTCCGCAGCTGTGCAACAAGGAGTTCCAGTACGCGGCGTCGCTGCGCGCCCACCTGGCCCGGCACAAGCGGCAGAAGAGCCAGCGCGCGGCGGGCGCGCGGGCGGCCCTCCAGGACGAGGACCCCGCCGACAGCCGCGCCAAG
Organism: Conger conger; assembly: GCF_963514075.1. Taxonomy (NCBI): domain Eukaryota; kingdom Metazoa; phylum Chordata; class Actinopteri; order Anguilliformes; family Congridae; genus Conger; species Conger conger. The sequence continues at coordinate 2,000,863 of NC_083776.1, forward strand.
AGCCGCACCAAGCGGGAGTTCGTGTGCGACATCTGCGGCAAGACGCTGCCCAAGCTGTACTCGCTGCGCATCCACATGCTGAACCACACGGGCGTGCGGCCGCACGGCTGCCGCGTGTGCGGCAAGGCCTTCGCCCACAAGCACAGCCTGAAGATGCACCGCGCCCTGCACGACGCGCTCAAGCAGTTCCACTGCTCGCTCTGCGACAAGTCCTTCGTCAGCAAGAGGAGCCTGGAGGAGCACACCAGCATCCACACGGGTGAGGGCGCCGCCTCCTACAGCCGGCAGACTGCTACACCCGCCCGTCTGCTACACCCGCCCCCACCTACACCCGCCCCCACCTACACTGGGCAGTCTGCTACACCCGCCCGTCTGCTACACCCGCCCGTCTGCTACACCTACACCCGCCCCCTCCTACACCCGCCCGTCTGCTACACCCACACCCGCCCGTCTGCTACACCCGCCCGTCTGCTACACCCATCACCCACCCTTCCACCTGTATATCCAGCTTGATTTTTGGTTCAAATGGTCTCACAGCATGTTGGTTATCATGGATAGCTGCATGACGCTCTGGTCTGAGAGGGTGGCGACTGCTCCACCCTTCCTTGAATGATGGTTGGCAAAAATGACATGCCCCTCCCAACCAATCAGAATAGAATATCCATTCATGTTGTATAATGGTGTATCAGTTGTGCTTGGGTCCAGGTGTGTTTAACATCTCATGCATTTACCCCAAAAAGGCGAGTCCAAGTACCTGTGTACGACATGCGGGAAGTCCTTCCACCGTGCGTCTGGACTCAGCAAACATCTGAAGAGACACCAGCCTCGCCCGGAGGTGCGGGGGTACCCCTGCTCCCAGTGAGTACCCGCCTCGCCCCCAAACTCTGCACGGTCCCGGGGAGGCACGCGGGCTGACTGTCCTGCTCTCTGCTCCGTTTCAGCTGTGAGAAGAGCTTCTACGAGGCCAAGGACCTGCAGCAGCACATGAACAAGCACCTGGGGCTGAAGCCCTTCCAGTGCCAGGTGTGTGGGAAGTGCTACAGCTGGAAGAAGGACTGGTACTCGCACGTCAAGTCCCACAGCGTGGCCGAGCCTTTCAAGTGAGTGCCCCCCCCCCCACGGTCCTCCCCTATCTGGCCCTGCCCCCCACGGTACCCGCTGGGGCTCTTCCTGTCCGAGTGCCTGCCTCTGATTGGGTGTGCTCCCCTGTCTGGCCCCGCCCCCTGTGGTACCTGCTGCTGTGCTTCCTGTCCGAGTGCCTGCCTCTGATTGGGTGTGCTCCCCTGTCCGTCTCCAGGTGTAATGTCTGTGGGAAGGAGTTCTTTGAGAAGGCCCTGTTCCGGAGGCACGTGAAGAAGGCCACTCACGGGAAGAAGGGAAGAGTGAAGCAGAACCTGGAGAGGGAGTGTGAGCACTGCGGGAGGAAGTTCACCCAGCTGAGAGAGTACCGCCGCCACATCAACAACCACCAGGGTGAGGACACACACACACACACACACACACACACACACACACACACACTCACACTCACACTCACACTCACACACACACACACACACAGACACACACACACACACACACACACACACACACACACACACACTCACACTCACACTCACACTCACACACGCATACACACACACACTCTCACACACACACACACACACACACACACACACCTACATAAGAATTTCATAAGAATGAAATTAAATCAAATGAATATATTTCACAAGTTTGTTAAGTGAGGCGTTTTTAACTTTATCCAGACATTAAACGAGGGTGTTGACGGCCGGATTCAGTAATTAAAGGCGTTGTTCCCCCCCCCCCCAGGCGTGAAGCCCTTCGAGTGCCTGACGTGCGGGGTGGCGTGGGCCGACGCGCGCTCCCTGAAGAGGCACGTGCGCACGCACACGGGCGAGCGGCCCTACGTGTGCCCCGTGTGCCAGGACGCGCACATCGACGCGCGCACGCTGCGCAAGCACATGACCCGCTACCACGGCGACTACCTGCCGGGCAAGATCATGCTGGAGAAGGACACGCTGCAGTTCCACAACCAGGGCACGCAGGTGGAGCACGCCATCAGCATCCTGGCGCCCGACCTGCCGCCCGAGCTGCAGCCCGCCCGGCCGCCGCCGCCCGACGACGAGGAGATCGAGACCGTGCTGGTCACCGAGGAGACGGTGGAGGCGGTGCAGGCGGTGGTGGGCGGGGCCGAGGACGGCTCGGGGGCCGTGGCCACCCTGTCGGACCAGAGCATCATGCAGGTGGTGAACTACGTGCTGTCCCAGCAGGCCACGCTGCCCGGCGCGCCCAAGCTGGACGAGAGCTTGCCCCACACGCCCGACCTCATACAGACTGTGGAGGTGGAGGTGGCGCACATGACCGAGGTGGAGTAACGCCGGCGGGTGGGGGGGGGGGGGGGGCGGGACGTGCGCAATGCCCCCCCCCCCCCCCCCCGGCCTCTGCACCAATGACTGTGCTGCAGCCGCACACGCTGCGCTCCGATTGGTGGAAACTCATGTCCGCCAGCACTGGCTCAACTGACGGAATGGATCCTAGTCGCGTACACTCGCCAACCAGGAGCAGTAACACATGCTTTTTTTTTTTTTTTTTTGCTTGTCTCTGAAGCATACAGAAAATATACCTGACTTACTTCCGCACCTGTTCCCCTGTATGTATATGTTTATGATGTTCTGGTGTCGGTGCTGCCGTTCAGGGTGGCTCCAGCCCACCAGGACGGGGCAGTGAACACTGGAAGTCCTCTGAAACGCGTCCAGCGTCATCCGTCTGTAGAATATTCCCTCTGAGCGGAACGAGGCCCTCTCCAACAGGATGGGGGTGTTTATTTGTGTGTTGTAGAATACGCAGCTATGACGTCCCGCTCGGGACCCGGCGCCTCTGACGGCACTTGTAAATAATTCTGCTTAATGCCAGACAGATTAAAGAGGAAAAACAAACTGCTGTGTGTTGATTTCCTCTGGTGATGCGGACATCCCACAATGCACCAGTGATCTTTGTGTGCCAAAGATTGGGGAGTCTCATTTTTTTTCCACATAATTGTTTGGTCGGCAAGTGATGTGTGGCGAAGAATTGCTTATTAAAACTATTTATAAAAAATGTTTTTAAATGTGTTGCATTTCAAGCAATTGCAAAACAAGATGCTAAGAACTTATTTAAAGACGAGCTGAAACTGAATTTAGAACTTGATTGACGTACATGACGACGTAAAATCTTAAATTGTTTTCCAGGAAGTGGATAGATAAAAGCTTTGGTGTGAATACAAGTATTACAATGTTATACATTTTTATGGTTATGAAGAATTTACTAAGTTGAGGCAAAAGTGAATATTTATTTTGTTTCATGACAGGGTAACAAATTGGCAGTGTGAAAGCAGGGGTCTCTTCCAGGTGAGTCCATCTCAGTCCAGAAACAGAATAACGACGGTGTAGCGTTTCACAGCAGAGCCCACTGGGTTTGAAATCCAGACTCCGTACCTGTAGAATCACACTCAGCCCCTCCCGAGAGATCACGGAACTCTCAAGGTACCGGAGGAGTGTAACGGCAAGCGCTGCGCTCCTCAAAATCAATGCTCATGTGAAAGCACAGTCACCGGTAGTGTCGCTGTAGTTAAAATACAATATGGTGGATGTGGCAGTCAGGTATTTGACACGATAAATCCAAGGTGGTTTTGTGCATTTATTATACAATACATTATTACAACAGGGTTGAGTTACACTGGAGAAGTTCACAAACCAATCGGACTCAATTCCAGATTTTTTTAAATCTACGTAAAGGGTCAGGGGGGCGACAACTAGATCTGTAGATCTGTAAATCTGTTCATTTTGAAAGTAAACAGTACTTGTAAATCTTGCTTTAATTGATCCTGTTGGCAGTGAATCTGGGGGGGAATACCTTTTACCGCTGAGTGAATCATTTCATTCCGACAGCACAGCTTTGAGCAACACTTGCACATAAAAAGTATATTTTTATAAAACAAAACAAAAACAACACTCCAAAGCACACGGATGTCTCCTTACATATTTACAATTTTACACTGAAGGGACAAAGCACTGAAAAGAGTTCTATCTACACACTGAGACTCTACTCTAGACTAATAAAAACCCCTCTCCTCTCCCGTCCTACCCCTGACTTCAGCTCTATTTATCCGACTGTGACTTCAGCTTTCTCTCCCAGAGCTTCTGGTGGTCGGAGAATCCGTGTTTCCCCTTGTTGAAGGAATTGGGCCCGGCGGAGGTGGGAGTCTCTCTGCGGCGGGAGGAGGAAGGTGTTTGGTTATGCGTGTGATGGGTTGAGGACCGCTCTGTACGCACAGTTAAAGCTGCAAAAGGTCATTTCGGACTTCTAACGGTCAAGAGAGGAATTGCGGCAACAAACACCTTCAAAGGACAACACTGCTTATCACTCCCCTTCTCTGTGAACGCGCTGATGTTGAAACCCCTCTCCACGCCATTGGCTGTGGCAATTAGAACCATTTTTTATTTTTATTTTACAGCTGTACAATATTTTGGTAAAGTGTGAGTCAAGTGTATTTTGTAACCAAAATTTAAGGACTATAAACACAGGCAGAGGGTGAGTCAACATGTCAGTGAGCCTTTTTCAATGATTTACAATGGTCTTGTAACAATGTTTTAACAGGAAAATTATTGCACAAGCTGGTTAACCGTACTGAATGAAATCCAGAACAGCTCTTCAGTCCCTTGTTCCAGAGTTGGGAGGGTTCCAGGTTTTACTGCTCGGATACTGAGGATTGCTGTATTGTCGGTCTGTGTCTGTAGATTGCTGTATGGTCTGTCTGTGTCTGTAGATTGCTGTATGGTCTGTCTGCGTCTGTAGGTGGCTGTGCTGCTTCAGTCTTATGCTGCTCGGTAATCCTGCTTCGTGATACAGCCCCACAGACTGTGTAGCAGAGACATGCTAGCAGTGAGATGGACGCTGTCGAGTTTCTTACCTGCCGATATTTTTCATTCTCATCTTGGCCTCAGGGGGCATCTCCTCAGGTTCACTCTGCAATGGGCGACAATTCAGTTAACATGCTGTGTACGTGTGCCTGTCTGTCCGTGTGCGTGCGTGTTCCGTACTCACATCATCATCTTCATTAAACACCGCAGCGAGAGCAGGTTTCTTGGCAGGCACGGCTGGGGTAGGCTCTTTAGGCTTCTGAGAACGAGAGATCAAACGCACAAAGCGTTACTATGATACTATGACTACTATGATTTGTGTCTGGGGGAAAAAATTAAGTAATAAAGAATCCACAAATCCAACCCAGCCCCTTCGCCTGCCTCCCCGAAAACACGAGACAGACACACACACACACACACACACACACACACACAGACAGAGCCCCTAAACCCCAAGACTTACACTGGCTCCCAGCTTGATGGAGATTGGGGCAGGCTTCTTATTGAGCGGACTCATCATCCCAAATCCCACCTTGGAAACTTTGGGTGGTGCTTGGTGGCCGGAGGGCTCCTCTGGGGCAGTGCGTTTTCCTGCACCCCGGCCCTCACCCCCGCCCCCCCCTCCATTGCTGGAAGAGACAGTCTTAGTGTTCACACAGCCTCCCCTCTCTCCTGGTCCTGCTGGAGTCGAAACAACTTACCAAGGTGAGCTACTTTTTACCTGCAGACACGGAGCCCCAGAGCAGCCCAGTGCACAGCCAGCCTAAGGCAGCTAGTACAGGGCCAATGGATAGAGAGCTCTGGTTATTACCACGTTAGAGAAGAATCCTGGTCATATGACAAGTTATCAATTCAAAATACAATTATAATTGTATAACCAGTAATCAGGCTATTGTAAACATTCACTTCCATTACAAGAATCTATTTCCGAGTAAAGGCAGGACTGAAATGAAGTGTTGTTTTAGGCCTAATAAATGAAGGAGTTGCAATTCAAACCCGCAAGCATGCAAAGCGATATTCTGCGATTCATTATTTAAAGTTCCACTAAAAACTACGCGCACAAACTATATCATACCGACGGAAAAATATCATGTTGACGCGGTCATGGTGAAAGGAATCGTCGCAATACACACGACGAAAGAAACAGAAACCGAACTTCAGCAACAAAGACATTCGATCCATATAGCCGAAGTGATTGCTGGCACTAGATTTCGCACATCATCGACGTTAGCCAAATAGCTAACTTCTTTCAAACGGCAATCGCTGGTCATTGGGTGTAGCATGCCGTTGAATGGAAAATGTGTGTTAGTACATGGCCTCGATTTTATACTGAATAAAACGTCAAACCGTATAAGGGAAGGGAAATGATGGCTGCTATCCAACGTTTACGGCTCTTACGTTAGCTGTAGCTAATGTTGCTAGCTAGCTAGCTATGCAGACTGGGCCGCTTGCCCACGTCCCCGTCTCATTCTCCTATAGTCAATGCCCCGAGAAGAACCCATCACGAGTTTTCACGTAGGTTTACATTTCATAAAACCTCTGAATGAATCCGATTAACGCCGATGAATAAAAATACTAATTTCACCTCCGTCGTCGGAGAGCTCCTCGCTGCTACGCCTTTCATCCGCCATTATCACTGACGAAAACAAACGGTACGTCACGTAAAGTTACCCGTCCTGCTCAGCCATCCACAGCTGACCTCATACCGTCATGTTTATCGCATACTTGATGGATGACAAGGAATTGTTGGCAGTCAGGAGCGATATTGATTCAGAACAAGTACTGTCAGCAAAATTAGGACCCAAGGCATTGTCTTACCTACGTTCTTGGTCATTTATTTTATGCAAATGTTGTCGACCCAACCTATTTCCAACCACGGATTTCATGCAGAAGTTATGAATCCCTATCATACAGTTCAGCGAAATTATCATATACGCAAATTGGTCAATTGCCCAGGTGAACCTCCTGCCTTCAACAACTCAGTTTTACATTGCACTGAAGGAACTATGTTTCTGAAACTGATCGACTTGTATTGCTGTTGTATTTATTTTCTTGCATGGCTGGGGTTTTCACTGCACAGTGTAGTGCTGTTTATAGTGTGTGTATCCTAGATAAAATGTCCTAATTCCTTCATAAGAATATCCCTTAAATCCACTTCTATACCTGACTGCAAGCATGAATATTATTGTATAGATAAAAGAAAGTGGCAATGTTACAGAAGTTCTATTCTAAAAATGTGAATAGCTTTTATTTGGTGAATGCTACCATATGTTATTTGTTATTTGTTGTTAATGTCATTTGTAGAAACTATAGAATATCAATTTGTTGAATGTCTCCTCAATGTTTTGGTTTGAATAACTAGACCTTAAATGGCATATTGATACAAAACATTGAAACGTAGGCCTAATTTATAGCTATCACAATAGCAGATTTGTATCTATTGTATTTGTATTTTATTTATCATTTTTAATTTTTTTTTGTTATTTAGTTTTATGAATTTATTGTTTATAGATTTTTTAGATGGAAAAGAATATAAATGCATTTTTTTTACTTTATTAAAAACGTTTTTTTATTTTATTTTTTCAATTTATTTTGCCTTTATGAATTTTAGATGAAAAACTGAAATATCATTGCAAAATGTACCAGCTTGAAAATATTTCAGTTAGAAATGTCTGCCCTCAATGCACGAGTGAAATTGCACGTTTTATTAATATTTGGACACGCCTCTAGAACGCAACACATTACTAGCCTTGTAGTGGGGTACAGTGAACAGCGCCAGTCAAGGTATCGGAAAAGGATTTATCCATGAACACCATTTCCCAGACTACCCTGCATAAGAGGGCGTTTTGGTGTGTTTGCTAATAGATAACACGGGAAACGGTGCAATGGTGGGTGGCGTGCTTGCTGTTTTACTGGCTTTTTATGAAGTAATTTGTGCACGTTTGTAGCGGGATACCACATCACTTCATTTAACTATGGCTGGCTTCGTTTTGTGTGTCGGAAACGGCACTAGTCGCTCCGCTGCGAGACTATTTGCGTCTTCAAGTAAAAGTGGTCGCGGAACCCTAAACCTGGCTTTTTATAGCGAACGTTCGTCAAGTAGGGTTTTCTCTCAGGTTGGAGCGGGATTGTATTGCAGAGCTACAGGTGTGAGATTTGCATCTCGCCTCGCCGGGAGACAGACCGCGGATGCGTTTTTCAGAAATAAAACTTTGGTGGCAGCTGGAGCCGCGGTAGTGGCTGGGGTCATGGCCGGTTTCTGTCATTTTCAGAAGGCTGAAATGGCATCCAGGGTTATTAAAGACGTAGAGGGGGAGAGGGAGATTCTGGAGAAATGCAAAGGGTTCATGTCCGCGCCGGTGACGGATGTTGAGATTCTACAGCAGAGGAAAGGGGACATGTCCACCCGGATGGAAATGCTGATCATGGAGACCCAGGCTGCGTTCTGCCGAGCGCTCGAGGAGGTGGACGGCGCCAAGTTCAAAGTGGACCGGTGGCAGCGAAAGGAAGGTAGCTAAACAGTCTTGGGACTTAATTTGTATTTTCCCAAGTATTTTTCTTACAGTCCGTGTATTTCTATCAACGTACCAACGTATCACAATTACCCATTTATGTTAGATAACCACTTCTAACAGGTACAGGTAATCTTCTTAGGGAAGATGTGATCTATCTCACCTTAAACAATTGCTGACAGTTCATTCACCTCAAGGCAAAGGGTTTTAACTGAAGCTACCTTTGAATGTATGCAGTGTGTAATGGAGGATATCAGGTTTTATTTGGTATAAGGAAGTTGTATCAACATGTATCCCGTACCGGGTGGTGCACTTTTGTACACGGTTGTGTGGGGCTGTTCTGACAGGGGGAGGAGGCATTAGCTGTGTGCTGCAGGACGGGACGGTGTTTGAGAAGGCCGGCGTGAACGTGTCGGTGGTGTACGGGAACCTCACCGAGGAGGCGGCCAAGCAGATGCGCAGCCGCGGGAAGGTGCTGAAGGGGAAGGATGGTGAGCGTCCGCTGCATTCCCACTACGTCCCACACACACACACACACACACACACACACACACACACACACCCACACACACACACACACACAGACCTCTCTCCCACACACACACACACACACACACACACACACACAACACACACACAACACACACACACACACACACACACACACACAGACCTCTCTCCCACACACACACACACACACACACACAACACACACACACAACACACACAACACACACACACACACACACACACACCACACACACACCACACACACACACACACAACACACACACACACACACACACAACACACACACAACACACACACAACACACACACAACACACACACAACACACACACACACACACACACACACACACAACACACACACACAGACCTCTCTCCCACACGCACGCACGCACGCACGCACACACACACACGCGCACACGCACACACACACGCACACACCCACACACTCTCTCTCACACACACACACACACACCACACACACACACACACACACACACACACACACACACACACACTCTCACACACACACACACACACACACACACACACACACACACACACACACACACACACACACACACACCACACACACACACACAACACACACAGACCTCTGACACACCCACACACACACACACACACACAGACCTCTCTCACTCACACACACACACACACTCACACAGACCTCTGACACGTACGCACACACACACACACTCACACACGCGCGCACACACACACACTCACGCGCACGCACGCATGCACACACACACACACACACACTCACACGCACACAGTCACAGACCTCTCCCACACACACACGCACGCACACACACACACGCACACACACACGCTCACACACAGACACACGCACGCACGCACACACACAGACACACACACACACACACACACACACACACACACACAGAATACACCTTTTAGCACATACGGATCTCTCAAACACCTCTCACTCCGAATCATCAATCACACCTCTCTCTCCAGCTCTGTAGCACAAATGTGACCCTCTCTTTTGTATTGAGAAATCGCAATGTAAAATAAAATGAACTTGTGCTCAACTGGTGAGTCCCTTTCCTGTGTGGCGCAAGGCACTGTCGGAGGACTCACTCCGTTGTCCTCTTTCTCCTCAAATTCCAGGGAAGCTGCCATTCCGTGCCATGGGCGTGAGCTCGGTCATCCACCCCCACAACCCCCACATTCCCACGGTGCACTTCAACTACCGATACTTTGAGATTGAGGAAGAAGACGGTAAGTGTGCCTCCATGATGTCTTGAGTGTGCTGTAGATCATCCATAGCACTCTCCAGCCCCTACAGTGAGGTCTCTCCTACCAGTATATTGGGCAGATTTCACTGTTCACTGTAATTCTCAGAACTTCCCAGGAACTGTTCTTCCAAACAGCACAATAGCCCAGGCAACATTTTAATTTAACGTTTAACATTTAACATTTTAACACTAATGTGTGTGACCCTTAACAGATGAAATGAATTTGTTTAGCCTGTTTCATGGTAGGGTTTGATATTCCTCTGTAAATGCAGTGGCGGTTGGGGCTTTAGCGGGAACGGGAGAACCTGATCTGACCTGATGTACCTTGGCCTAACACCACGGGCCACACTCTGAGCTATAATCTCCTGGTCCATATTGACGAGAGAAAGTCACTGTCACGCTCTGTCCTGCTTCCTCCTCTAAGGGTCCAAGCAGTGGTGGTTTGGCGGGGGAACAGATCTGACGCCTGTGTACATCGACCAGGACGATGCCGTACACTTCCACGGTACCCTGAAGGAGGCCTGCGACAAGCACAAAGCGCAGTACTACCCCGACTTCAAGAAGTGGTACGACCCTCTATGCTAAACACTGTGCTCAGTACTACCCCGACTTCAAGAAGTGGTATGACCCCCTATGCTAAATACCAAGCTCGATACTACCCTGACTTCAAGAAGTGGTACGACCCCCTATGCTAAACACCAAGCTCAGTACTACCCCGACTTCAAGAAGTGGTACGACCCCCTATGCTAAACACTGTGCTCAGTACTACCCCGACTTCAAGAAGTGGTACGACCCCCCCCTACACTAAACACCAAGCTCAGTACTACCCCAACTTCAAGAAGTGGTACGACCCCCTATGCTAAACACTGTGCTCAGTACTACCCCGACTTCAAGAAGTGGTACGACCCCCTATGCTAAACACTGTGCTCAGTACTACCCCGACTTCAAGAAGTGGTACGACCCCCTATGCTAAACACTGTGCTCAGTACTACCCCGACTTCAAGAAGTGGTACGACCCCCTATGCTAAACACTGTGCTCAGTACTACCCCGACTTCAAGAAGTGGTACGACCCCCTATGCTAAATACCGAGCTCAGTACTACCCTGACTTCAAGAAGTGGTACAGTGTACAGGGGGAGAATTGAGAATGGGGAACTGAGGTGTGTGTGTGTGAGAGCGATATGGAGATTCACACACACTCTTGGGTGTAGTTCTTGCTGATTCACAGTGATAAGGAGGAGCCAGAGGAGTCTGTTTCCTGATAGTCTGCTAAATGTCTGAATGTCCGTTATGGTCCCCTGCCAAGCCTGTGTGGCAACTTTTATGGGTTTTTTTGGGGGTTTTTTTTTTTTTTTTTTGGTTTTTGTTTTGTGTGTGTGGAATGTGTGTCAGCTGGGTTATGCGTTGATATGTTTGCACACGTGTGTTTAAGTGTATGCGAGAGTGTTTCATTAATAATGCTGTCCACCACAAAGCAACACGGTACATGGTTGTGTGCCACTGTGCACTGACCTTCCTGACCTTCCTGATCCTCTGCGATGTCACTCTACCGGGTCGCATGCAGGTGTGACAGGTACTTCTACGTCCGTCACCGGGGTGAGACGCGCGGCATCGGAGGGATTTTCTTCGACGACCTGGATCAGCCCACGCTGGAAGAGGCCTTCAGCTTCGTGAGGAGCTGCGCCCAAACCGTGGTGCCCTGCTACCTCCCCATCGTGCGCAGGCACCTGAAGGACTCCTTCAGCGCCGCCCAGAAAGACTGGCAGCAAGTCCGCCGCGGCAGGTGAGTCCAGCGCCAGCGAAAACGCAGGTGTGTGTGTGTGTGTGTGTGTGTGTGTGTGTGTGTGTGTTTGTGTGCGTGCGTGCGTGCGTGTGTGTGCACGCGTCTGTAACACATCTGTTTATGCATGGACACAGGTATGTGGAGTTTAACCTGGTCTACGACAGAGGGGTGAAGTTTGGGTTGGCCACGCCTGGGTCCAGGATCGAGAGCATCCTCATGTCACTGCCTCTCACTGCCAGGTGAGGGGGGGGGGGTGCTGAATGTATCAGGCCTGGGTCAGATGCAGTATGTCATTGTTTCGGATTCAAATGCTTTTCTACGCTTTACTGAGCTTGTCTGGTGTGTTTGAACCTATTAAATGCTCAAAAATTCAAACCCTGCCATGTGGTGTCCTCCTGGTTGGCCCAGTTGTACCAGGCAAGATCAGTCAAGTACAGACAAGTACTTGAATCCAAAACAATGATGTATTGTACCCAGGTCTGGAATGTATGCGTGCAGAGCAGCACACAGAAGCGATGGTGTGAGTGTGTGAGTGTGTGAGTGTGTGAGTGTGTGAGTGTGTGAGTGTGTGAGTGTGTGAGTGTGTGTCTGTGAGAGTGAGAGTGTGTGTCTGTGAGAGTGTGTGTGAGTGTGAGAGTGTGTGTGTGAGTGTGAGAGAGAGAGTGTGAGAGAGAGAGTGTGAGTGAGAGTCACTGCGCACAGGTGTCACTCGTGGCTGATTGGCTGCTCTTCTCCTCAGGTGGGAGTACATGCACGAGCCCCCCAAAGGATCCCCGGAGGCTGAGATGCTCGAGGTTCTGCGTAACCCAAAAGACTGGGTCTGATTAGGCCTCCTTCTGCTGACCTCGTTTCCATGGCATCCTTCTGCTCACCTCATATCCATGGCATCCTTCTGCTAACCTCATATCCATGGCATCCTTCTACTAACCTCATATCCATGGTACCCACACCCTACTTTGCATATTTCTGAATTATGGACCCTTTCAGTAATAATAATTTGCAGGTTTGATCAGGCTCCTAATCGCATTGTGATTGGCTAAGGCCTTTCTGACACTCGTCGTGCTCTTTGCTGTGCTCCTGTGCTTGTCAGATCTTTGGTCTCGTTGGACTCTTTACCCCACTGTTGGGAATGAGGATGACCTCTGACATTTGCAGCTTGCCTTTTTAAGTGCTCTTCTTGCCAAACTAACTTTTATTACACATATATTTTAACCTTATGGAGTGATGGGTGTTTTTCCCCAAAGCCTTTTATTGTATTGCTTGTCCTGTGGGTTGTACTTGCTTTCGCCTGTGGTTTCTCTCCTTGACAGTAGAGGGAGCTGTCTCATTTTGGCAGCTTTGACATGCACGCATTTAGGTTTACAGGAGTAAAGGGAAAATCTATTGAAGATTAAGAATTTTGTATTTCTCCTCAACTTTGAATTCAGTGTTACTGTTCCCGCAATATCCCTTCCTTTTTAAAATCCTGCCTCTTAACATGCTGTTCTGGAAACGGCAAGTCTGTCTGCCTGTAAAACGTTCACTGATGATTTTAATCTCTGGACGGCTCATCTGTGCTCTGTGCTGATCTCAGGTCAGTCTGATGGTGTGGGATCAGTCTGCGGCTTTGCCTTTAGTTGGGATTTTCACCGTGAAAAATGTTGGAATGGCAATAAAATGTGAGGAATGGTATACAATAATACAATAGTGTACAAAAAAAGTGTTTTGACTACTTTGGAGACTCAGTTGTTAAATGTATAATTGAAGAAATTAAGAACTTTTCCACTACTTTCTTAACATTTTCAACCATGTGTAATGAATAAGTAATTAAAAGATGCTTTTTAATTTGTTGATTTTGTGGTATGACTTTGTGGTATGTTTTCTTGATAGAATGCAGAAGTGTGAGAGGGTAACAGACAGGCAGAGAAGGGACCCCAGCTCAGGAGGTGCTGTGATGGCGATCGGACCCCTGTCCCTATGGGGGGACTCGTAAATGGCCCAATAGTTGGCTGTCCTATGGCCTGTCTCACTGTTGGTTTCTGAAGGACTGTTTATAGTCCCGAGACTTGAGTGTCGCTCCACTGAAATCTGTCATCGCCCCAATGAAGACTTGTCATTGTCCTAAGAAAAAAGTATAAACGCACTCCAGTCACCCAGAGTATTAATCAACTGTTGCTGGGAAAAGACTCATCCAGTGCACATCGTCGGTTGCAGCGACTATAAACTGGCCTTGAGAGCGGCAGTTGGTATGAGTACAAAGGCAAAGCTACTTGGCCAGGCAATTTACTGCAACTGGAAGAAGTGCCACTCTGTCCCACTGACTCCTATTAGAGACATATTTGAAGAAAGATTAAGAATTCCTGCAGATTTGAGAGGATACTCGCTTGTAAGGTATTTTGGTAGGTGTAACGTTTTCATGCTGTATTTAATACAGAAGCAGGTTTGGGAACCCCTGTACCTAATCATACATGGGCCAAGATTTCTGAGACCATTCCCTTTGTTGTGCTACAGAGGCCGTACTCTACCACAGTACAGAATTATCTGCTTAAGAAAAACATTTTAAGTGGATCTCCACACATTCTGTCATCAGCCTGAACTGATGGTGGAGGGGTGGTTTCACCCAGCCTTAAGACTCTTTGTTTTGAACGATTTCTGATCGTAGACAATTTTGAGAATGTGATCTATCGACGCTTTTTGAACAGTAATATGACACTCTTGCACTACATTAAAATGATGATAAGTTTAAATGTGCAGAAAGCACAATGTGAAAAAGACGTCTTTGCCCACGGCTACAGTAGCGATTACAGAGAAGCGCCAGGCGAATACCCGCGTTGGCCACAAGGTGGCAGAACTGAAACAGGATTTGATTCGGTTATTTAAGTTAAAGGCATTTCCAAATCTTTTACTGATTTATGCCCTTTGTTTGGAAGACCTGTAGTGACCCTTTTGTAGTTTAGTGTGTTGTGGTAATGTTTGCAGGGTATAGTTAGATAATGTATTCATTATCTAACTATACCCTTATACAATCTAGTCAAGCGTATGGTTTTGATCAGTGCGTGAGGGGAGGGGCCCAGTCTGGTCACAAGACCTACATGACAGAAACAACGGCGTGTATAATTAAATTTGCACCGATACTCAGGGAGGTTCGGTTAAACACCGCCCCCATTACAGGCATTGTGCTCGTGACGGTGTACATGCAGTTGTTTTGTGGTACATTAAAAACTTTTAACTTAATATTTGGCCTATGTCCAGCTTCAGTGCATTATAATCCAGGGCGGGTCACAGGAAGTGTTCGCTCATTAAGTGCGATCTGTGCTGATAAGGGATGCCGTAAAAGTTTTGGGCTGTGAGCACGTGGGTTTCAGAGTTAAGGCGGTAAGGCGTGTACTTTAACAGAGTCTGATCCAGTCGTATTATTATTAAAATCATATCACTATCCCATACCTATGATATTAGATATTGAAATCTGTGTTACAGGGCTCAAACCGTGTCCACTCCAGTGTTTTACAGCATACGGCGCAGGAATACAGCGCCTGAGGTGTGAGAGAGTCATTCACTCCCATACTGCAGAAATCCAGAGTCAATCTTCTGAGGTTGGAATATCTGGAATATCTGTCTGATAATGCTGACCAAAAAAATGCATGGCTTGTACAAACTACAATGGTTTGCAGTGTTCCCTGTGTTAAATTATGTCCTTTGTGGTTTTGTCCTCTGACTGGCCTTGTGTCCGACATAAATGTTTACATATTTTGCATTTTGCAGTTTATTAGAAGGCAAAAATGGAATCCGTAAACAATACCATATGAGTGCTGAATATTGACTTCACATTTCTATCGTTGCTTTTTTATTTTCAATAAAATGAGTTTAGTCTATGCGTGGCACTGTTAGGGCTTGCTCCTGTGAAAAGACCTGGACCTCGCCTTAACTGTGCTTCAAGGCTTCTGCGTTCCTCAGAGCTGTTTCAAGGCACCCCACTGGACACTGGACAATAGTCTCTCACTCGACCGTTTGTTGGGAGTAGTGTTTTCGGACAGGCGCGAAGTCAACATTCCCCCCCGCTTTAGTTTTCCTTCTGTGACAGAGGAGTGGGCACAACGTTTTGTGTGACTTGCACGGATTTGTGATGACGTTTTTGAGTTTTGTTGTGGCGTCCCCTATGTTTGTTGTGTATCCAGACGCGCTTCTTGTTAGGGTTGCTAACGGTTGCGGTTTACTGCTCGTGCTAATTACACCTGTACGCGCAGCAGCAACAGTAGTGGTGGCAGTGTCTTTGTTTTGCCTGATGCGTGTTTACCGTTAAACACACTGAGTACGGCGTCATCTATTCACTGTTGTACACGAATGTAAGTTTGTCTTGCATGGGATTTGGCTGCCCCCTGCTTTGCCTGTTTTTAATGGAAGACCCGCACATGCAAGCACCCACGCCACCTCCACCGAACACCACCTAGCCTACTCATGCTGTGTTTGTACACCCCCATGCGAATGTCGTAACCGAGTAAAAGAGCTCCAGAACCTTAGGTACCCAAAGGAGCTGTTGAACTCTCCCACTGTGGGCATTTTCTGCTTACCTTAGATTGATATCAAGTACAGTGAACCAAATGAAATCCGAATGGAAGACCCCATCTTTCAGAGTTCTTGTAAGTCTATTAACTCAGTGCTTTGTATTTTCTTCAAACTTTTATTTACAAATTGATTAATGGACTGCACATCACTGTTAACTTATATACATTTCAGTATTTGTATGTGCATTAAATGTTTTGGTGACATAAGGCACTTCTCCCCCCACTTGTGAAGAGCTGTGTTTACTCCACCTGGCCAGACATGACACAGCGCAACCTGTCATTGGTGGAGTGGCAGTCTCTGGTGTGGGGCGTGGTCTGTCATTGGTGGATTGGCAGTCTCTGGTGTGGGGCGGGGTCTGTCATTGGTGATTGGCAGTCTCTGGTGTGGGGTGAGGTCTGTCATTGGTGGATTGGCAGTCTCTGGTGTGGGGCGGGGTCTGTCATTGGTGGATTGGCAGTCTCTGGTGTGGGGCGGGGTCTGTCATTGGTGGATTGGCAGTCTCTGGTGTGGGGCGGGGTCTGTCATTGGTGATTGGCAGTCTCTGGTGTGGGTGGGGCCTTGGTCCTCAGCAGCACCCAGTGGGCTGTGTTCTGCTTGATGTGACTACTGAACAGAACTCCCTCCTACCCTCTGAACTGAAACTTCTGTGTGTCAGTGACGGACGGGTGTTGGGCAGGTTATTTGTAAGGTCGCAGACGTACGTCAGGACAAAGTTCTGCCAGCAGACGGAAGCTTAAATTAGCCCTAACCCTCCCCTCTGACCCTAGGGCCTGACCCAAGAACAGCCGTGTCCAACAAGCCCTTCGTCTGAGCCCACGCGCTGGTCTTCAGCTGGGGGCAAAGGGGGTGAGGGGACCTGGTTAGTCCTCCACTCTTCCCCCGGTGATGGGATGGATACGTTTCCCCCTCGGCACTTCAACGTTCAAACGTGTTCTTGAGCTTTTCGTGTCATCCTGGAGCTTTCGATTTGTGTTCCATACTGATCCAAGTAAAACGATTGCAATTTTGGCGGAAGTACAGATATTTTAGGGTCAAATTGCTATATTTCTGAGCTGTTTGTAAAACGATTGTGACATAACATATGTTTTTGCATATGTTGCTAAGAGCTGACCACAGGAGCGGAGGGAGAGGGGAAGGAGGAATTGGGCTCTGGGGCAGGGTAAGGGACTTAAAAAAAACAAAAAACCTACATCACGCTGATGGGTGTGGGCCTTAAAAGTGGGGGAAGCTTACTGAGAGTGATGTCATGAATCACATGATCACATGCAGTCTCCGCGTCACACACGTGTTACACGTACACGGGTAAAGTATGTTCAACAAGGTGAGGCGAAAGCCACTACACAGCTGCTACAAATGACTGGACACTTGTAGAAGGGTGGGGAACAGACGCTAATAACAAACCTAAGAATGTAAGCGCTTTATTCCTGCCATCAACA
Source organism: Conger conger (assembly GCF_963514075.1). Classification (NCBI taxonomy): domain Eukaryota; kingdom Metazoa; phylum Chordata; class Actinopteri; order Anguilliformes; family Congridae; genus Conger; species Conger conger. Next base: position 2,018,865 of record NC_083776.1, read on the forward strand.
GAAACGGCTCATGGTATCGTTCTACAGTTATGTTCAGTATGATGTGCTGAGCACCCCGTGTGCAGTCTTTAAACGTATCCGAGTGCACAAACGATTCATACGCCTTTACACACATCATCATGCCCGTATACAGACCAAAAGTCATTACACGTATGTCCATGTTCACGTTCAGTTTGCAGGCCATTACACATACACACACACACACACACACACACGTGTGTAAACACGGTTCACAGATCATTACTGCAGCAACACCCTCATTAACAGTAATTCATTCTGGGCTCCAATTCCTTCAAAACCCAGGGCCGTATTGAGTCTGTGCTGTAGTAATCGCAGCACGAGATAATCCTTCTGCTAGCGTCTCTGTTCTGTTATAGTTATCAATATTTTCTGTCTTAAAGCTTGGTTTAGTACTCTCTTAGAATAATCAATATGCTTACTCTTAAAGCTTTCAGAATGAATATCTGCTGAGGTAACTGCATTAATATTTTAAAAATGCCTTTTTTTTTTTTTTTTTACATTTAAAACAAGGGCCGGAACGTCATTCCGTCACGGGTCCAGACCTTACAAAGTAGTCCGTGTCACATACAGTATGTACAAGTATCTCAAAATGTAATTCATGTTAAAAAAATAAAATAAAATGTTATTTACAAGTCATTTCATTCAAAACGCTACCAAGGCTGGCCTGAAGAGGGACGTAGTGGGAGGTAAATTACTGGACTCCATGACCGCATCAGCTACTGCAGGTCATTGGCAAAACATTGGACTCTGACGGTGTGGTGACCCACAACATGCTGTAAATGCAGAAGTACAGGTATTCAGTATTCACACATACTACATCTCACACGGAGCTCTGAGGGGGAGAGTTCACCTTCCGCTTTTCTGAAATCTTACCTTAGATTTAGTCAGAGTACAAGCTGACTTAGTTAACTGGAGTGAACTTTCTTGTTCCTGACCACAAACCCCTGAATGCCCCTATACCAGCCTGTGTAAAGCTGGTAGGTTATTGAGAATTTCTTTAAATTCCAAAATTATCCTTCAATGCACACTGAAACTGCCTGGGCAAATCAATACACAATACATACAATAAAACAGAAATGCTAGCCTATCCAAAACTCCCGGAAAGTAAACCATCACCGACAAAAAGCTCTGTGTCTTGAGTATAGTGTGCCGAGTATACCTTTGAGAGTTCTCAGTGTAGCTTCTTATATGCATTGACATTGCAGTTCAGTCACAAATTCCACATAAACCACCTTTCACTGAGACATTTACAAACACAGGACCGCAAGCCTATTGGCTATTTGTGGAACTGCCTTGGCCGAAATTAAACCCTGCGCCTGTCGGGAAACGTGTCGCGGTCAGGAATCTATCCTGAGCATGACACTGGCCAGCGGCCCCGCAGAGCGTTGTGCAATTAACCTCCACGTCACACAGCGAGGGAGCTCCAGGGCACGAGAGCGAAGACTCCTCTCCCTCCCTCTCTCTCACACTCACTCTCTCACTCACTCTCACACTCCCTCTCCCTCCCTCACACTCTCTCCCTCTCTCTCACACTCACTCTCTCACACTCCCTCTCTCTCCCCCCCTCTCTCTCACACTCACTCTCTCACACTCTCCCTCTCACACTCACTCTCCCTCCCTCTCTCTCACACTCACTCTCCCTCTCGCACTCCCTCTCCCTCCCTCACACTCACTCTCCCTCCCTCACACTCACGCTCCCTCTCACACTCACTCTCCCTCCCTCTCTCTCACACTCACTCACACTCACTCTCCCTCCCTCTCTCTCACACTCACTCACACTCACTCTCCCTCTCACACTCCCTCTCCCTCCCTCTCACACTCACTCTCCCCCCCTCACTCTCCCTCCCTCTCACTCTCCCTCACACTCTCTCCCTCACTCTCCCTCCCTCTCACTCTTTCCCTCCCTCTCACACTATCTCTCTCCCTCACTCACTCTCTCCCTCCCTCTCACACTATCTCTCCCTCTCTCAAACTCTCCCTCTCTCACTCACTCTCTCACTCACACTCTCCCTCCCTCTCACACTATCTCTCTCCCTCACTCTCTCTCACTCTCTCACTCACACACACCCTGCTGGATACCTTCTCTTCAGCACGAGCACGTAGCCTTCACAGCACTAACAAGTTGCGAAAACAAGATTTTCCTTAAGCGCCGCCTCTTTTCCGAAAACCTTGTTGCGTTAATATTCAACAGCCCGTGTTAATATTCCACAAGCCAGAACTTCTCTTCTGCAGAAATGAGGGGATTTGAGAGCTGTGAATGAGTGACTTATTTTGCGTTCTTGTGAAACTGATCTTGAAAGAGCAGGGTGGTGTGCTGGGTAATATTAAATACTAAATATTAAAGTTCAGAAATGTGAACAAAATGCCATGCTAATGATACTCGATAAAAGCTTGAACTCGAGTATTCTTCAGTATTAAATGGTATGCTTCAGAGTAATGGTATACTTCAGAGTAATTTCAGCACACTATGTTTTCACAGGGAAATAAAGAGTAATGATGTCATACTCCAGTAGAACAGGTTACAGACTCCTACAGACTCCATGCATGTGGAGCTCATGGTAATCTGAAGCCAAATCCTTTGAAAGGAAAGTCCCTGATTCTGTTACAGGTGTATCCCATATCCCGTACCTTGCAGGGAGTATGTGTACGCTTGTTTTCACTGCCCACATTCTAAATATGCACCGGTTTAGATATTACGGTTCACACGTCAACCCTAACTTTTTATTTTTTGCCCCCCTTTTTTCATCTTGGAAAAAAATGCAAGAGCAATTCTCTTTTTACAATTCAGCATGCGGAGAGACAACCACTCCATGAGCTAAAGTCAAAATTAAGTTTGCGAGAAGAATGTTGTGTCGGTGTGTGTAGGGTGCTAAGTGACCGTGTGTGTGTGTGTGTGTGTGTGTGTGTGTATGGTGGTAAGTGAGGGTGTGTGTGTGTGTGTGTGTGTATGGGTATGGTGGTAAGTGAGGGGGTGTGTGGGTATGGTGGTAAGTGAGGGTGTGTGTGTGTGTGTGTGTGTGTATGGGTATAGTGGTAAGTGAGGGTGTGTGTGTGTGTGTGTGTGTGGGTGGGTATGGTGGTAAGTGAGGGTGTGTGTGTGGGTATGGTGGTAAGTGAGGGGGTGTGTGGGTATGGTGGTAAGTGAGGGTGTGTGTGTGTGTGTGTGTGTATGGGTATAGTGGTAAGTGAGGGGGTGTGTGTGTGTGTGTGTGTGTGTGTATGGGTATAGTGGTAAGTGAGGGTGTGTGTGTGTATGGTGGTAAGTGAGGGTGTGTGTGTGTGTATGGGTATGGTGGTAAGTGAGGGTGTGTGTGTGTGTGTGTGGGTATGGTGGTAAGTGAGGGTGTGTGTGTGTGTGTGTGGGTATGGTGGTAAGTGAGGGGGTGTGTGTGTATGGTGGTAAGTGAGGGGGTGTGTGTGTATGGTGGTAAGTGAGGGTGTGTGTTTACAGTAAGCGCTCCTGAACTCCTCCAGCCCTCAGGGATGCGCCCCTGTCCTATGTGTCCCTCCGCAGGTGCACAGGACCCTGATAAAGCCTCCCAGCGTCTGGGGGGTTAGTGCTGCCGCTGTCCTATTGGCTTAGGTTGTGTTAAAACATTGTTACAAGACCCACTGAGGGTGGGATAAGCAATGTTGTGGTTTGAAGCTGTTTGTTGCTGCAATTCCTCTTGACTGTTAGAAGTCCGAAATGACCTATTGTACCTTTAATGTTCCCGTGGTTTAGTGTCCTATTGGCTTAGAGCTCCTGTGGTTTAGTGTCCTATTGGCTTAGTGTTCCACTTCACAAACGTTACAAACGAAGGTCTGGCGTCCCTTCAGTTCATCTCGCACTCCGCAGCTCCAAGGCCGTAAAAAAAAAAGCCTGCGTCTGTTCCTCTGCTCCTCCTCTCTGTCACCCCTCTGCACCTGTTCCACTCCTCCACTCCTCCGTCCTGCTCCGTGCTGTCCTCCACCCGACTGACCCCCTCCTCTGACCGCCACCCCCGCCCCGCTCTGCTGGTATGTGTGTCGGGGGCGGGGGGCGGGGATGGGGGGCAGGGCAGGGCTGCGGTGTACTGCAGTGGGACAGACGGCCAAACGGAGCAGGTGTGAGAGTCTCACGCTCGGCGGAGCGACGGTCGTCGGGGAGAGCAGAGCAGAGCCTGAGGGAGGGGCGTGATTGGTGCAGGAAGGGAAGGGGAGGAGCCGGGGCCCGGACGGAGGCGGCTCATTTGCCGCGTCCCATGATGACCCGGGTGGTGCCGGTGTTGATGATGTCGTCGTACTGCGGGGGGGGCTCGGCGTGCCCCACGGCCTCCTCGTAGGAGGGCGGGGCGTCGGCCCCCCGGGGCCCCGCGGGCTCGGGCCCCTGGCGCGCCGGGCTGCTCTGGGCGCTGGTCTCGGGCGAGGAGCCCGGCTCGGCCCGGTAGCTCCGGCCCTGCCGGTCCATGGACACGAACGCGGGGTTGGGGTCCCGCCGGGCCCCGTGGCCGAACCCGGGGCTCCTCTGGAACAGCTTGTGCGAGTGGCACCTCCACACCGCCACCATGGCAACGCCGATCAGCAGCAGCCCCACCACCAGGGGCAGGATGAGGTACAGCGAGGGGAACTGCCCCAGGCCCGCGTCCAGACCCCCCGGACCGCCCTGACTCTTCTCCCGCACGTACTCCTCCCAGAACCGCCTCTGCAACCACACACACATACACGTTATATACACACACACACACACACACACAGAGAGGGAGTCCAGACCCCCCGGACCACCCTGACTCTTCTCCCGCACGTACTCCTCCCAGAACCGCCTCTGCAGCCAGACACACATACACGTTATACACACACACACACACACACACACACGTTATACACACACACATCATACACACACACACAAACACATCGTATATACACACACACACACACGCGCGCGCGCACGTACACAATCAGGACTAATCGTACACCAGGGGCTGAATCAGAGTGAGACACAACATTAAGACTAGAGCTTCCTTTAGAGGTGATATCAGGTTTGTGGAATTCTGCAGGATGCCCAATAAGATCAGCTGTTCTGTCAGCAAACTGCTCCAGGAAGCACAGCAGCAGATTCCAGCTGATTACTCATAATGCCTACAGCTGATTACCCATAATGCCCGTAGCTGTTTGACTGTCTCAGGCATTCAGAGCCAGCCCCCCCCCCCCCCCCGCCTCTGTTTTGGCTATGAAAATCGGAGGGGGGAGAAAAGAGTTTGAGACAACAAAATTCTTTGTGGGATATCCAAAAACATGTGTGACTCTTATTCACATTGCCATAGCAGGACAGAATAACACAAACAGTGTCATTTAAGTGTTTATGAACGGGGGTTTAAAAGGCACTCTGGCACGGACAAGCCTCCCTGGAGCAGAGAGGGTAATGAGAGGCATTACTGCAGCCCAGGAGCGGGGTGCATACCAGCCGCTGAAAGCACTGATCACTGAATGATCAATGAAACAGGAAATGCAGCTTACTTCCAGAGACCACTCGGCACAATGACACGCTGTCACGCTGTGTAACAAAAACAATGAGTGCGCGCGTGTGTATGCCGATATATGCGCGTATGTGTGTGGGTATATGTACAAGGGTATATATGTGTGTATGTATGTGCTGGATGTGGGTATGTTTAGTATTTGGGCGTATGTGTGTATAGTGCAGTCTATAAGTATTTGAACAGTGACACTTTTTGTTGGTTGTTTTTGCTCTGTACACCAGCAAACAGTTGAAATAAAACAATCACTATGTGCAGACTTTCAGCTTTAATTTGAGGGTTTTTACATCCATATCGGGTAAAAGCCCTTTTTAAACATAGTCCCGGCAAATTTTAGGGGACCAAAAATTGCAATTGTACAAATGAACACAAACAGAACTTTTTAGATCTTCCAATACTGTGCGTATGCGTGTGTGTGCACGTGCATGTGTGTGTTTGTGTGCGTCAGCGTGCATGTGTGTGTGCGCGCGTGCATGTGCAGTTGTGTGCATGCGTACGTGTACGTGCGTGTGTCCGCGTGTGTGTGTGTGTTGTGGTGGCCCGATCGGAAATCGGTACACCACTGGAGTGGAACGGCCCGTGCGCCGGCGGCAAGTGCTAGGAAAAGTTATTAACCACATGTATTTCCCCAGGTCGTATCTAACAGAGCCGCACCGGAGAGAGAGCCGGCGAGGAGAGTCAGAACCATGGCCAGCGACACGGGGAAAGACGCGTGGGGAATGTGAGGAAGAGACGATTAACCCTTCTCATTGGACAGGCGCAGCCGTACCGACTCCGAGAGAGAGAGGAGCCGTACAAAAGACGAGGCGCAACCACAGAGCGGGGCTGAGTACGGAGGGAGACGGAGGCGAAGCCCAGTGAGGGGGAAACAGCCACGGGAAAGCAAATAACGACACCACGGTGGAAGCGGGTCTTCGGAGGCCCTACCGACAGGCGCGGCCGGTACGGACCACCCAGAACCACCGACGGACCGGGAAACCTAATTTTTTGGCCGGTGACTTTTTTTTCGTTTTTCTGAGAAAGAAAGTTTATTTTTGGGACGTTGTAAAAGTGCCCTGAAGGCACACCAGAACCGCATTAAAATACCAGTTTGAGAAACTACTCTTGCTCTCTCTGCCTCTCTCTCCCCACGGGGCGCCACAGTGTGCATGCGTGGTTGTGTATGTGCAGGTGTGTGTGTGTGTGTGTGTGCACGTGCGTGCGTGTGCATGTGCAGTTGTTTGCGTGTGTGTGTATGTGCAGGTGTGTGTATGTGCGTGCGTGGGCATGTGCAGGTGTGTGTGTGTGTGTGTGTGTGTGTGTGCGTGTGAGTGTGTGAGTGTGTGAGTGTGTGTGTGAGTGAGAGAGTGAGAGAGTGAGAGAGTGAGAGAGTGAGAGAGTGAGAGAGTGAGAGAGTGAGAGAGTGAGAGAGTGAGTGAGTGAGTGAGTGTATGACTAAGTGAGTGAGAGAGTGAGAGAGTGAGAGAGTGAGTGAGAGAGCGCTCTCACAGTTTTCTCGTCGTTCTCGAAGGCCTCGCGCGCCTCCTCGTAGCTGCAGCTCTCCTCCCAGCACTCCCTCTGGATGTTCCCCTGCTTGATCTCCTCCAGGAAGCTGTTCGCCCTGCGGAGCCTCCTCAGCAGGGAGTGGGCTGTCTGCGCTGGGAGGAACACTGGGAGAGGGAGAGAGGGAGAGAGAGAGATGGAGAGAGAGAGATGTTAGAGAGATGGAGGAAGAGAGAGATGGAGGAAGATTGAGAGGTTAGAGAGATGGAGGAAGAGAGAGAGGTTAGAAAAGAGATGTAAAGAGTGAGAAATATTGAGGGGGAGAGAGATAATACAAGATAGAAAAGAAGTGAGATGGAGAAAGAATGCAGCTTAGCTTTGTTTGCATTTCCCTGTAATCCTCTTGTTATTGTTTTACTGTACATAGTGAATAGTTGTTTATTGTATATAGTTTGTTTCTATATTTAGTTTTACTACTTAAAGGTACAATACGTCATTTCGGACTTCTAGCAGTCAAGAGAGGAATTTCAGCAACAAACACGCTCAATCCACAACACTGTTTATCCCACCACTTCTCTGTGAACGCGCTGATGTTGAAATGCCTTTGGCTGTGGCAATTAGAACCCATTTTCAACCAATGAGCTTGAATGATTATACAGCCACACAATGTTTTGGTATAGAGTGTCAGGCCGTCACCTGTATATTTTCAAACCCGAACTTAAGGACTATAAACGCAGGCAGAGGGTGAGTCAGCATGTCAGTGAGCCTTTTTCAATGACGGGAAGAGTTTACAATGGTCTTGTAACAATGTTTTAACACAAACATCTTACCTATTGTACCTTATAGTTCCTCACTCCGAGCCCAGCGACATGAGCACCGGTAACCACGGCAGCGCAGATCAAAATGACCCCTCTGAAATATCGCGGCTGCTTTCAGACTCCAAATTTGTGAATAAATTAGGAGCGGATAAAAGGGTTCTCTGACAGCGCGGTGGAAGGGACAGCGCTGCCCTGCGTTCCGCTGCGGACACCAGGACCTGGACAAGCACCATATTGTTCTCCCGACGTTATGCCAATTTCTGATCAGCTGCAGATACCGGCGCCATTTTATATGGTCAGAAACCTAAATATACACACGGCCAGAGGGGCTAGAAAGGGCAGGGAGACACAAGTGTACATAAGGGTCAGCTGGCAAGAGAAGAAGACGTGGGCTCTGAGCCACGTGTAACATGCTGTAACCCTTTAGGGAGTAACAAATGTGTAATCAGAATATTCTCATCGGTTCTTTTGCATTTAAATTGACCGCGGGATCAATAGCGGGTAAATCCAAACAAATTAATATATCAAGGCGTTCCATTTTTAAAATTCAGTTCATAATATCACAGTTTAGCCTGTTGGGTCACACTTCTGCTCGACAGGACCAAAAGCTGTTTATTGCGTTCAGAGAGAGACCGGGTTGCAGAATTGCAAGAGAAGACATGTTGTTGCTCATAACTCAACATTCTAATGCTGATGTAGCAATCGCCACTGGCAACGGAAAACAATGGGGTTCTAGAACACTGACTTGGGATTTTGGAGGGGGGAAAATACAAGGCTCCCTCTGAACAGGTTATAGGCTTTAAGAGCAGAGGTGGATTAGCTGAGAGAAGATTTCACAATGTGAGCAATGTGGGATCGAGGTATCTCAAGGAGCCCTCAAAAGAATGGCACAAACGGCAACAGGGAAAACCCAGGACGGCTTCGGATTTAGAGCAAAAGCCTGCGGGAAGGAGAGAATCCAGGCCAGGCTTATTTCTGAAATGCGCCTTAACATTACACTCAGTGAGCAATTTATTAGGTAGACCTGTACACCAGCTTGTTTTCACACACACACTAGTGTCTAGCGTATGCAGAGAATGGTGTGGGGGAAAAGAAAAACATCGAGAGAGCAGCAGTTCTGTGGGCAAAAACATGTTGTCAACATGTCAAACCTCTAAGTGGATAGGCTACAGCAGTAGAATAAACCAGAAAAAAAAAATCTTAAAAGAAGAAAGTGCTCACTGAATGCATATAGGCCTCTACAATATAAAGCTGTGTAGTTTAACCCAGTATATTCTTGTAAAAATATTTACTATAATAAATACAAAGATGTGATTATGGATAAATAATTCAAATGCTTGTTTTGCCCTTGTTCACACGGCGGTCCATGCAGTCTAATTAAAGAAACCCCCATTCATTACCGAACAAAGGGGTTATAACAGTAAGGCCTGCAGAAATATCCTTCAAAGTCCTTCAGAACTAATAATGACCAGCTCTCATCGGTCTCCCTGCCGTTCCACATCTGCAACGATCCGTTTAACCCTTTCAGGCGTGACATCACAGACATGTGACTAGAACGTTCTGAACTGCACATTCTACGTACTGCTGCTGTAACAGTACTGGAAACAAAGCAATGGAGTTCTAGAACATGGACTTGGATTTTTTTTTGTTATGTTTTGTATTCCAAAAAACATTTATCTTCAAACGGTTAATGGCAAATATGAACTTTATAAGAAGATTATCCTTGAACTTCAATGCTACAAGAACTGAGGATGTATGTGTTTGTGTGTGTGTGTGTAGTGAACAATGCCACTCCATACATACCGGTTCCCATGGCTCCTAATGCTGTCCAGGAACGAATGTATTGGAAAACTGAAACAAGGAAAAAGGGAGATCAGGGCCACTGTCAGAACAGGCCCTTAACACTTAACGCCTTCCATACATGTGCAGGTAGCTAACACCAGCTCTTGGGTGCAGGCAGCACTGTCAGACTTAAGACTTTTTAATTCTAGACCAAGAACAAGTGCTCCATTTTAAAATCTACTGCTCAGTGCACGTTACCTATGGAAGAAATTGCCGTTGCATTGGGAGCAATTGCTAATAGCAACCAGTGACATGGGAATTAAAAATCCCATCGCCTTCAAGGACACATAATGCACTCTATAAAAAGTAATTGCCGTAGGACATAATAAGCTTATTATTTATGTTTACTGGCGAGTACATCCACCGTGAAAATGCTCCAATTTACAGTGTCTTGGGGATGTGTAGCCCTGGTTACCAGCCAAACTCATCAAATTCGCAAGCTACAAATGATATATTTAGCATATGTTGCGAGAGTAAACATAGAGCAACATCTTCTGCTCACTGCAAGGTCAGCTACCTCAGATTCCTTCTCAAGAAAAGCTGGCTTGCTATTGTCCATTGTGCAATCAACAACTCAGTCTCAACCCCTCTCTCTCAGGCATGTGGAAAGGGTCGTTACAGATTAATACATCAGTAATATGCTCTGCCCAATTTTAACCTCGGTTATGTTATGTTTACAGTGGTTATATTACTTGCCAATGACTGAGAGGGTTTCACCACCCCACATAAAAGGCCCATTTACACACAATATGTGTTGTTATCTTGTGAGGTTACTCAACTCTGAGTAGCCAAGTGCAATGATTTAAAAACGTTTATGTGAAACTCAAACAATGGAGTTGATTTGAAGGGATTGTTCTTTCCTTCTAACTTTCAAGTCCCTGCGCGAGGCAGTCTTTTCAAGCAGCACCTACCGTTGACAATCTTTGAATATGTCTGAGCTCAAAACAAACTGTGAGCTGATTTTGTGATTAAGAAAACTGAGTTCATCATTACCCCGATGTCGGAAGACTAGTTCTTGAATCCTACCGTTTGCGGATCGCACAAATTAACGTACAGAAAGAGATTTAAATAATTTGTTTTAACACATCTGAGAAGTTCCGTTTAGCAAACAAAGTTTAAAGCACGCCCAATGGACACAACTGTTATCTTTCGCGCCGCATCCTTTAGAGCGATCACCGATGATGGTGAATACTGTGTACCCTCAGAGATGACAGCCATTCTGGAACACGGACGAAAACACATTACAATGTCAAAAATATATCCCGGATTAAAAATGAGATGCGTGGGCTACCCCACCTCGCTTTGTGACTGAACTTGTTTGACTCCGTCTAAACAGCTAATCCGTTTAGCTAGCCAGCGAAGCAAATCTGTTTGTTCGCGAACCAGCATGGCAGATAACTTGCATTGTTTCATTCGCCTGTTTTTAAGCCTCCACGCCCCGTTACAGTTTCGACGCGTTCGCTAACCGCTAGTTAGTTTGGTTACTGATGTTGACATGCGTCCAGTTGATGGACGTTGTCATTAGAAGCTAGCGTACATGCTAACAGAGGACGATGGTTATTATTCATGATGGACATGAATGTTCCTTTGCCATATTGCATCATTAGCTAGCTCTATAAATGGAGTAAGTTCTAAATAAAAACAAGACAATTCGATTCACCACTGTTGCTCTTTACATGGATGAACAAAATATCTATTACAAAATGACAAAGGCCAATATTGCTGAAACTTACTTTGCCTCCGTACGATGAGCGGATTTCGTTTCGTCCCTGCTGCCAAATGATTCTGCGCATGTGTGTTCCCATTAACGGACTATATGGGAGGGGGAGTTGTGGGTGACTACTCCGGACTAGCATGCCATATACGGACCGTTGGGAATTGAAAACATCCCGGGGGCACCATCAGGACACCTCTGGACGCGCAGACATGTAGCCTAGGTTACATGACTGACCCCACTGGCACCAGGCTGGCATTAAAATGAGAAAAAAACTAAATCAACCGCGTAGCCTATTTGTGAAACATCTTATGTAGGCGAGTAGAAGCGTGCTCAGACATGAATGGCGATACCATCATGGGACTTTCAAGCAAATGTTATGCAGCCATGCAGTTTTTATCATAGCAATATAAAGCCTTTGATTGATTGATTACCCTGGAGATGGTGAGGCAGACATGTGGCTGTGTCTGTGGTTCCCTGGCACACCAGTATAGTATTATTTGCAATATCTGATCAGCAGTGTCAATAAAATAAAAGATACCAAACTCTTCATATGTAGGCCTAACAATGTGGCATTCCCCCGAACGCACAAGCCTGACGCGATCCACATCCTGTCCACATCCTTTAGCCCATCACATGTGGCCCCATATGAAAACAAGTCTTATAGGCAACTTCAGTTTATTTTGTGTAGCGAATTATATGAATTTAATGTATTTATTATTTAAGTATTCTAATGTAGGTTGTACTTCAACGTTATTAATAGCCTACAACATTATTTACTTATTTATTTACGACTTATTTTTAATTAATTAATTTAGCTACTATTCGCATGGGCATTCCTTACCAGAAAGGAATGGTCTTTCGGCCAGACATCTTACCGCAATTTATTTATTTATTTTGTAATCATGTTTTTGTTTATTCCAAAATATTTTTTTTGTTGTCAAAATCGCAAATTGAACACAACCCAGTGGGCTAAACGAGTTTCATACTAGCATAAATAGGTCGTTGTCTCCCCCCTGTGTCGTAGGAGTAGTTTGCAAAAAAAGGTTCGCGTGGGATAGGCTACGTGATACTTCTATCGTGTACAACATTTGTATCCGCATCCACATATTCGCCAAAAACCCCCACAAAAAAACAGCAGCAGACCCTGTTATTGCAAATTATTTAAACTTATTTATTCCCTAGTTTTGCCTTTGCTAGTCCTAGCCTACTAGTTTTAGGCACATGCTATGTTTGAATAAAAAATCGTGTTTTATTGTCGGACGTTACCTAGTAACCAACGACGCACTAAACTTGAAGTGCACGTAAACTCATTTGAACTGAAGTGTAGGCTAATAAAACGGCTTCTTTGAAGTTAGCTTTTCAATAACTAGCGAATTTAAATACGATAGCTTGCTTACTATCCAACAGCTTTGTTTTCTGTTTGCAGTTATGCCAGCGAACGTTGTAGGCGTACGAATTTACCCACCAGTTGTGGAGTTTATCGACGTGAAAGCCGGGGAGGTTTACAAAACTACTGTAACTGTTACAAACACGGGGAAAACTAATAGACAAATGCGATTGCATGGACCCATCTCTCAGGTAACAACAAACTTTTAATGCTAGCGATCTGGATATTATAAACGGTACAGCTAGCTTGTCGTGTGTTCTTCACATGATTTCCCATAGCATAACTCCTGGTTGATTGAGTAACTAAGGGGGCAATTACTATTTCACGAGTGATAGCCTACGTGTTTGATAACTTTTTCATGAAATTGGCTACTAATTTAGCTCATTTAAAAACGGCATTTTTCTTTCGGTTTCCCATTGTTTAATATTACATCTTTGTCTAAAAATATAAAACCATTCAGTGTCAAATTCTTAGCTCTATCGTAACTATATTTTTCGTAGAGTCTTTGTAAAGGAATAGAGGATTGCCTTTTATAAAACGAACATATTCACCAATTCAATAATTCATTAAAATTGCTTAAATAATTAAAAACTGCCTGATGAATTGTGACAACGCATTCATACAAAACTGGCAACCAGCAGCAAGAATATAACAGCGCAGTATAACAGCGCAGTACATGCATTTGGCTACTGAATCACCAACGCAAAAACAAAATCTCTCGTATGAAAATGCCACTGCATTGATAAATGGCCTAGACATTGCATTGAACATGAGGGAGAAAGGGTATTTACAAATGTATGAAGATTAATAAATGTGACCTTATGCTGAGTCTATTAAAATGGCACTCTGAACCTAAGCACATTTATTTGTGTTTATTGTGTCACAAGCTGTTCAAGTTGCGGGTGGTGAACCCAGACACGCATGTTGCTCCGGGGCTGTCTTTGACTGCGACAGTGGAATACGCGCCAGAAAAGGAAGAGGACACAACTGATCGATTGGTTCTAGTCTCGGATGATGACATCATTGAGATCCCACTCCATGCGTACGTTCTGCTCATTTTACTATAGACGTATAAGACGCATCCAGCTAAACATCTTATTTCCCCCCCAATGGCTGTGTTTACTAATGGGGAGACATTTCATTAATGCTATAGCAAATAACGATCTATTGTAGGCTATCTTGTTTGCTTCTGTGCTGGCTAGTGTATCTCCAGTTATAATGGATGTAAAGTAATGCTTGCTTTTTGTGTCTGTTGTTTTGAATTTAATTGACCATGGATCAATACGAGGTAATACAAGCTTTCTAATATATCACAGTGGCCAAAGTGTTCCATTTCACAATATCACATTTTAGCCTATTGGGTCAAATTTCAACCCAACCGTGCCGAAAGCTTTTTTTTTTGCTTTTAGAGAAGCTGGGTGCAACATTACAAAATGAATGTATGTTGTATTAACTGAATCCTCTAATGTTGGATTTAGCAATCAGTACTGGTATTTGAAGGCACTGGAACACGGACTGAAAAGAAAACCTAGTCTTCAAAGGGTTAACTTGATTCAACAGTATCCATTACATTACATGTTATTTAGCTGACGCTTCTTATCCAAAGTGACTTATGGTTGATTAGACTAAGCTGGAGACAATCCCCCCTGGAGCAATGTGGGGTTAGGTTATTGTGGCTACCCTGGGGATTGAACCACCAACCTTGTGGGTCTACAGGCTGCCTGTTTCTGTTCTTGGTCCAGGTTTTGTCCGGCCTGCTCTCTGCAGATTGCCTCCCTCGTTGATTTCGGCTGTGTGGTGGCAAATAGTCAGGTTATCAGCAAGGACGTGGAACTGACCAATCATGGGTCTGCTCCAGGTAAGATCGCCATTTCTTCACATTTTCACAGAAATGGTGCCTTATTGAGATAAATTATTATCCTCTCATTGTTTTTGCAATGAAATAATTTGTACTGCCGGTTGTAACAAACTGCAATCTCTGTATGTTTACAGTCTAATCCTACATTTCTGCCACACCCATTTAACTCTGCAGTAGTGACCTCAAAGCCATATTGCACTGAAGAAAATCATGGTCTCCATGTATTTCAGACATCTTGGTTACAGCAAATTAAATGTCATGTTATACTGCACAACTGGAAACTGGAAGTTGGCTATGAACATCTCCTCTTACTGTGGACAATCTTTGCAGTTCTGAAAACTATCTCATTCTTGACACTGTAATCTGAGAAATACGGTATATTGATTTTATTAGATATACACCATGTATTTTATTTCAGGGAAACAAAAATATGGGTAACTGAGGCTTAAATTCAATTGTCAGAAAAACCTTCACAGGATATTGACTACATGTTTGTATGTGGATCCCCTTTGTCCCGACTCTGATATTCCTCTGATCTCCACCAAGGATTACATTTCACACCTGTATTTTAGCATTTGAAAAAAAAATGTGTTTTAGTGTTTCATTTTAGTTCTGTGATATCGACCTGAGGTCTTGCATTTGCACTTATTTGCACTTGGGCTGCAGTTGGGGCAGTGAAATGACTTCTCACTCTCACTTCTCAGTGCGAATGATTCCTTTCTCACGGGTTGTGAAGCGGATTGTTGAGTGGTGGATTCGTGTTCCTCCAGGTTCCTTTCAGATCCTGTACCAGGGGGGCGTCCCCCTCAGCATCACGCCCCACAGTGGGGTGGTGGCACCAGGGGGCTCTGAGCTGGTCAGAGTGGAGCTGTGCGCTGACCTACCCCAGCGTGTGTGTGAGGAGGCCACGTGAGTCCTGTCCTCCAACCCAACGCTGCGTGTGTCTGTGTGTCTGTGTGTGTGTGTCTGTGTGTGTGTGTTTGAGTAGCTGTGCTTCTGTGTATCTCTGTGTGAGTCTGTGTATCTGCATGTGTTTGTGTGTGTGTTCGTCTTTGTGTAGCTGTGCATCTGGGCATATGTGTATCTGTGTATCTGTGTGTATGTGCGTGTGCGTTTCCGTGTGTGTGTCTAGCGTAGCTGTGTGTCTGTGTATCTGTGTGTGTGTGTGTGTGTGTTCATGCTTCCATGTGCGTGTGTGTGTTTCCTTGTGTGTGTGTAGCTGTGCATATGTGTGTCTTTGTGCGTGTGCGCATGTGTGCGTGTTTCCGTGTGTGTTCATGTGTTTCCGTGTGTGTGTGTGTGAGAGAGAGAGAGAGTGTGTGTGTGTGTGTGTGTGTGTGTGTGTGTGAGAGAGAGGGCAGAAGGCTCCCCTGCTCCCCTTCCGGTATTACGATTGATTAAAAAATCTTTTAAATAAAAAATAAAAAAATTAAATGGGCCCTGGTCCTTATCTTTGTTGTGCAGGTAGCAGTTGAAATTGTACTTCCCTCTAGGGTCTTTCAGCGCACTTATCCCTGGTTATGGGTATGCACTTTGTTGTACGTCGCTCTGGATAAGAGTGTCTGCCAAATGCCATTAATGTAATGTAATGTATAATGCTCCCCTGTTTGAGTCGCTGTCCTTTCAGCACCCGGGTGTTTCCCGTACCTGACAGAACCACGGACAGCACCGCACCCGCCCCGCTTACAGCTGGGGCTCCCTCCCAATCAGAGCAGCTGCAACCTGATTCCCAAACTAGGCACCAAATAAACACCCTGCTTCCCACCCTAAAGGGAGAGACCTGTTTGCTGTAGTCACAGTGTTACTGTACTGTAGGTAGCTTACAGCTTTGCGGAAGCTTATTTAGTAACTTTTTGTGAGTAGGGAGTTGTTCTTTTCTCATTTTGTGAATCCATTTCCTTTGCCTCTCTGTGGGCTTACCCCTTTCCTGAGTGTGTTCACCATGTGATCCAGTGAGCTCCCCAGGGATGCCTCGAGGCGTCGCGGGTTCCTGTATTTCTATTGGATGTGTGTCTATCTTCCAGAGTGATAGAGAGAGTGAGATAATGAGAGGGTGAGAGAACAGTGTTGGTCTTATTGTGGGTCCGTGTATGTGAGAATGTGTTGATGTCTGTGTGGGTCTGTGTATGTGAGAATGTGTTGATGTCTGTGTGGGTCTGTGTATGTGAGAATGTGTTGATGTCTGTGTGGGTCTGTGTATGTGAGAATGTGTTGATGTCTGTGTGGGTCTGTGTATGTGAGAATGTGTTGATGTCTGTGTGGGTCTGTGTATGTGAGAATGTGTTGATGTCTGTGTGGGTCTGTGTATGTGAGAATGTGTTGATGTCTGTGTGGGTCTGTGTATGTGAGAATATGTTGATGTCTGTGTGGGTCTGTGTATGGTGTATGTGAGAATGTGTTGATGTCAGTGTGGGTCTGTGTATGGGGTATGTGAGATGTCTGTGGGTCTGTGTATGGGGTATGTGAGAATGTGTTGATGTCAGTGTGGGTCTGTGTATGGGGTATGTGAGATGTCTGTGGGTCTGTGTATGGGGTATGTGAGAATGTGTTGATGTCAGTGTGGGTCTGTGTATGGGGTATGTGAGATGTCTGTGTATGGTGTATATGAGAATGTGTTGATGTTAGTGTGAGTCTGTGTATGTGAGAATGTGCTGATGTCAGTGTGGGTCTGTGTATGGGGTATGTGAGAATGTGTTGATGTCAGTGTGGGTCTGTGTATGTGAGAATGTGTTGATGTCAGTGTGGGTGTGTATGGGGTATGTGAGATGTCTGTGGGTCTGTGTATGGGGTATGTGAGAATGTGTTGATGTCAGTGTGGGTCTGTGTATGGGGTATGTGAGATGTCTGTGTGGGTCTGTGTATGGGGTATGTGAGAATGTGTTGATGTCAGTGTGGGTCTGTGTATGGTGTATGTGAGAATGTGTTGATGTCAGTGTGGGTCTGTGTATGGGGTATGTGAGATGTCTGTGGGTCTGTGTATGGGGTATGTGAGATGTCTGCGTGTGCCCCTCTCTCAGGGTGAAGCTCCAGGGCGGGGCTGACGTGGTTCTGAGGGTGTGTGTGGAGGTGGTGGAGCAGGTTCTGCAGGTTCTGGACTCGTCTCGCGAGGGGGCGCTGTCCTGCCTCCGGTTCGGCCCGACCTACTTCGGGACGGCCCGGCTGGAGAAGGTGGTTCTGCTGAACGGAGGCCCGGAGCCCAGCGACTGGGTGGCGCTGCTACAGGACGATGCCGTGGGAACTGAAGCGGTAGGAGCAGAAAGAGATGCCGGACTGATGGGCCAGGTTGCCTCATGGGAGGCACATTTCAGTTTTTAACTCAAAATTCGTTCTAATCAAAACTCTGTCGAGTGCAAAAATAATTCCTCTTTGGAGAATGGGGAAAGGCGTCAAATAACTGATTCTACTGTATATCTGAATGTTTTAGTAAGTGTAAAAAATGTAGTCCTCTGGCAATATTACATTACAGGATAAACACTTACTGTACAATACATGATCTTATTCTGCACTCTGTGATGCTGTGTTGAGTTAAGACCACTGCGTTCTGTGAACACAGAATCTAAGTTTAATACGATTAGTAATCCTCCCATACGTCTCCTCTATTTGGTCATTGCTGGTCAGTGTGTGGAGGGTTAATGTTGTGTGTGGTTTTGTCCTGGTCAGTGTGTGGAGGGTTAATGTTGTGTGTGGTTTTGTCCTGGTCAGTGTGTGGAGGGTTAATGTTGTGTGTGGTTTTGTCCTGGTCAGTGTGTGGAGGGTTAATGTTGTGTGTGGTTTTGTCCTGGTCAGTGTGTGGAGGGTTAATGTTGTGTGTGGTTTTGTCCTGGTCAGTGTGTGGAGGGTTAATGTTGTGTGTGGTTTTCTCCTGGTCAGTGTGTGGAGGGTTGTGTGTGGTTTAGGTTCTATGAGCTGTAAGTGTATGGTGTGTGGGGGGTTAATGTAGCATGTGGTTTGGGGTATATGAGCTGTAGGGGGTTAATATTGTGTTTGGTTTAGGCCTGGTTTAGGTTATATGAGCTGTAAGTGTGTGGTGTGTGGGGGGTTAATGTAGCATGTGGTTTAGGTTATATGAGCTGTAGGTGTGTGGTTTGTGGGGGTTATGTTGTGTGTGGTTTAGGTTATATGAGCTGTAGGTGTGTGGTTTGTGGGGGTTATGTTGTGTGTGGTTTAGGTTATATGAGCTGTAGGTGTGTGGTGTGTGGGGGTTATGTTGTGTGTGGTTTAGGTTATATGAGCTGTAGGTGTGTGGGGGTTAATGTTGTGTGTGGGTCCTTAGGGCACTGACCTGCAGCAGCACACCTGCATGGTGCTGTTGGACAGGGATGGGAGAAGAGACGTTCCCCCGGTGGATTTCTCTGATGTGGTCACCTGCATCCCCAGTCAGGGGAGACTAGAGCCGAATCAGAGCATCACCCTGTCTGTGTGCTTCACTCCCAGAGACAACAGGTAACGTTGGGCGGCCTGTAGTGTAGTGGTTAGGGTAAATGACTGGGACACGCTAGGTCGGTGGTTCTAATCCCGGTGTAGCCACAATAAGGTCTGCACAGCCGTTGGGCCCTTGAGCAAGGCCCTTAACCCTGCATTGCTCCTGGGGAGGATTGTCTCCTGCTTAGTCTAATCAACTGTACGTCGCTCTGGATAAGAGCGTCTGCCAAATGCCAATAATGTAATGTAGTGCGTGTGCGTGTGCGTGTGCATGTGCATGTGTGCGTGTGCACGCATACTTCAGCTCCATAGAGGGTCTGCATCATGGATTCATTTTACATTACAGGACTCCCAAGGACAAAGGAAGCTCTGTCCCTGCTACCAAACAAGACTTCTGCCTCTTCCTGAAGTTTGTGATTGTGGGCAGTAAGGAAGGCTTCGTACAGCCACAGATCAGATCAGCGGCTCCCTGCGACGGTGAGTTTCTCCTCATCTCTATATTTCATGTTTGTTGTTTTCCGGGAAATGTTGCCTGCATTACAGGTGGCTGAAAAAACACCTCACAGTACATAGACCACCAATCACGGTTCAGAACTAAACCACGTGACCTATGAGCCACATTCACGTATTCTCACACAAAAGTAGCCTTCAAAGTTATTCTGTTGTTCTAAATGACCATTGTTTGCTTATAAATGCCTATGTATTTTATTTTTGTTATAATGAAAAATGCATTCACTGACCTGAATTTGCTATGAATGACTTATTGAATTAAATATCATGTGTAAACATACTGTATATGTTGATATATGCAGCATACTGCATATGATATGCTGACACCTGATGACATCGGAAAGTGACCCTTGACCCTTGACCCTTGACCCCCGCATGCAGGAAGTGTGGAGCTGGCAGTCACGGGCTCCGGACTGCCGCTCTCCCTCACCGTCAGCCCCAGCCACAGCTATAACTTCCCCCAGTGCATGATGGGAGAGTGCGCGGAGGTCCTGTGTGTCCTGCACAACCGCTCCCCGCTGCTGCCCGCCCCCTTCCGCTTCCGCAAGACCGCCCACTTCACCACCGAGCCGCCCAGCGGGCACGTCTCCGCCGGGCAGTCCCAGGTAACTCCTCTCCCTGCACACACCTGTACTCACTCCGCTAACACACCCACCTCCTGTTAGCTTTGGGCAGTCCCAGGTAACTCCCCCTCTCTCCTCTCCCTGCACACACCTGTACTCACTCCGCTAACACACCCACCTCCTGTTACCTTTGGGCAGTCCCAGGTAACTCCCCCTCTCTCCTCTCCCTGCACACTGTACTCATAACCGTCCCCGCTAACACAACCGCCTCCCGCTATCTTTGGGCAGTGCCAGCAGCCTGGTTGTAGTTCAGAAGCTGCATTTGGTCGACGTTTCCCTTGAGGGAATTTTCTCACCACTGGGGAGGTTTTTTTAACAAATGCGCTTGCTATTTGGTGTTATTTGGCAGATGCTCTTATCCAGAGCGGCGAACAGTCGATTAGACTAGGCAGGAGACAATCCTCCCCTTGAGCAATGCAGGGTTAAGGGTCTTTCTCAAGGGCCCAACAGCTGTACGGATCTTATTGTGGCTACACTGGGGACCTTGTGGGTCCCAGTCATGTGCCTTAACCACTATGCTACATGCTGCCCCTTTAATTAATTGATCTACGTATGTATTTTTTGCAATTCTGTTACTCTGTAAAGCGTCTTTAAGACAGTCTTCTGTAAAAAGCACGATACAAATAAAATGTAATTGAATTTCCTGATTTGTTTCCTGACTGCACAAACTAGATGCCCATTACTTATCACTGGTGTGTTTTTGTCCTGTCGTGTTTTTTGTGTGTGTTTGATTATCAGTTGATCTTCAATGGTAGTTTTTAAAGTGTAAATGCCTGTGTTTGTGCGTGTAATCTCACCGCTCCGGCCTGTTCTGCGGCAGGACGTGTTGCTGTCCTTCGTCCCGCACCAGATGGGTGTGTTCCGGGTGCGTCTGGTCCTGGAGGTCCTGGGGCAGGTGGCCCAGCTGGACCCCTCCTCCGCCCAGCTGACCCTGCGGAGCTTCTGTGACATCACGCTCCAGCTGTCCGCCGTGTGCGCGGCTCGTACCACCACCGCCCCCGGTGAGCCCCTCCCCTCCCCGCCCCGCCCCGCCCCGCCCCACCCCGCCCCGCCCCGCCGTAAGAGCGCTCGTCTCATTGGCTCAGGCCGTAAGAGCAGTCGTCTTATTGGCTCAGGCCGTAAGAACGCTTGTCTCATTGGCTCAGGCCGTAAGAGCAGTCGTCTCATTGGCTCAGGCCGTAAGAGCAGTCGTCTCATTGGCTCAGGCCGTAAGAACGCTTGTCTCATTGGCTCAGGCCGTAAGAGCAGTCGTCTCATTGGCTCAGGCCGTAAGAACGCTTGTCTCATTGGCTCAGGCCGTAAGAGCAGTCGTCTCATTGGCTCAGGCCGTAAGAGCAGTCGTCTCATTGGCTCAGGCCGTAAGAGCAGTCGTCTCATTGGCTCAGGCCGTAAGAACGCTTGTCTCATTGGCTCAGGCCGTAAGAGCAGTCGTCTCATTGGCTCAGGCCGTAAGAACGCTTGTCTCATTGGCTCAGGCCGTAAGAGCAGTCGTCTCATTGGCTCAGGCCGTAAGAGCGCTCGTCTGGCAGACAGAGGGTTGCCGGTTCGATCCCACCCTGGGTGTGTCAAAGTGTCCCTGAGCGCAAGGCACCTAACCCCCAAATGCTCCTGACGAGCTGGAGCTGGTTTGTGCCTTGCATGTTGGTGTGAGTGTGTGTATGTATGGGTGAATGAGAAGCATCAATTGTACAGCGCTTTGGATAAACGCACTATATAAATGCCAACCATTTACCATTCATCCTTTTTTCATTGTGTTTCTTTAAACGATGTCTGTCTGTGTAGTGTGTGTTTTTAAGCTAAGGTGTACAAAGCAAATTCCCCTTGGGGTGATAAAGGGGTTGTTTGTTGGTGTGTGCATTTGTTTGTTTGTTTAGTTTGTTTGACTGGGTTGGTCACTGAAACTCCCTGAGCTGGCTACAGGAGGATGGGCTCCCCCGTTGAGTCCGATTTTCTTCTGAAATGTCTGGGTGTTTCTCCGTGCCCCTAGGTGCGCTAGGCTTGCTCCTGTGGGGGTTTAAGCCAGGCCTTTTCTGTCATGTGCATCGTGACGATTGCTTGTGAAATGCACGACGCAGATACACTTTGATAAATGTGATTTTATCCCTGATTTATTTATTTATTTAATTTTATTTCTGTGTTGAGGAGTGTCTCGGGTGGTGGCCATGGAGACAGGCCAGTCTGAGGGTGTGTGTTCAGGTGTGCTGGAGCCCTGCGTGGGAGTCGTTCACCTGGCGGCTCCACCTGCCGGCAGGATGCACCCCCCCTCCCTCCGGGACAGCCAGAATCCGGGCCGCAACCAGGGGGGTACCAAGCACAGGTCAGAACCCCCCCCACACCAAACACACACAGTACAGGGGCACCACAGCTCCCCCTGTAACATTACTAATGTAGCCATGCAAGATGATGTTGGACAGTACGCACCAGACGTGTGTTCAAGATGGCGCTCGCCAACATGGTGAAACTTTCTGGTGAACAGCGAATCGGCTTGCTAGCATTGTTAGACCTATGTCGTGATAATTTGTATTTAAAAGGTGTTGGTTGTGAACTAAGTGGAATGTACATTTAAAAACGGTCAGCGTAGTTTGCTGCAAACGTTCGCCATCTTGAGCACGCGTCAGGACAGAGAGCTGCAGGTGGGCCCTGTGCTGTGAGACTGGGTGTTGAGGATCTCTGTGTCGCTGTGCTAACTCCACCCAGGACTACAGTGCAGCCATACAGTTATATCGACCCAGACTATGCCTTCACTGAGGAAGAGGAGCTGCAGAGGAAGAGGCACAGAGAGCAATACCTCGTCTTCATCAAAGCCTTGCGCCAATCCCGCCTGCACAGGTCCAGAGACAGGTACCCGTCTGCCCCCGTGCATCCTGGGATACAGTATGAGAGGTGCATTACCACACACACACAGCAGAGGGCACTCTATGGCACAGGACCAGGGAGAGGTGCAGTACCACTCACACACAGCAGAGGGCACTCTATAGCACAGGACCAGGGAGACATGCAGTACCACACACACACACACACAGCAGAGGGCACTCTATAGCACAGGACCAGAGAGACATGCAGTACCACACACACACAGCAGAGGGCACTCTATGGCACAGGACCAGGGAGAGGTGCAGTACCACACACACACAGCAGAGGGCACTCTGTAGCACAGGACCAGAGAGACATGCAGTACCACACACACACAGCAGAGGGCGCTCTATGGCACAGGACCAGGGAGATATGCAGTACCACACACACACAGCAGAGGGCGCTCTATGGCACAGGACCAGGGAGAGGTGCAGTACCACACACACACAGCAGAGGGCACTCTATAGCACAGGACCAGGGAGACATGCAGTACCACACACACACACACACAGCAGAGGGCACTCTATAGCACAGGACCAGAGAGACATGCAGTACCACACACACACAGCAGAGGGCACTCTATGGCACAGGACCAGGGAGAGGTGCAGTACCCCACACACACAGCAGAGGGCACTCTATGGCACAGGACCAGGGAGACATGCAGTACCCCACACACACAGCAGAGGGTGCTATGACACAGGGCCAGGGAGATATGCAGTACCACACACACACAGCAGAGGGCACTCTATAGCACAGGACCAGGGAGACATGCAGTACCACACACACACAGCAGAGGGCGCTCTGTGACACAGGACCAGGGAGAGGCTGTCCCACTGTCGTATGTACAGGATGCTGGCTGCAGCCCATGGGGAGGTGGACATTGGGATCCCCCCGGCTGGTGGCCTGGTTCCCCCGCGCCTCTCCCTGCAGGACATGGAGCTGGATCCGAGAGACGGGCGTGACCTCACCCCTCAGCCCGGCCTCCTCACCACCTGCACGCTCGCTGCCATGGAAACCAGCGCAGCCTCCAGACTGGTGAGTCAGTCGAGTCAGACAAGCATCTGGGCGCACGTCTGCACCCCTCTCTGGGGTTCCTCTCCGCACTCAGCCTCCCCGGCAGATTTAGGGCTCACGGTGTCTGTGTGGCGGTCTGGCAGGCACAGCCGCTGGCATTGTGTACCTCCGCCTGCCAGCCTGTTTCCCTGTTTTCTGGTACTGCGTTCACCAGTCCTGTGGGCCGGCACAGCAGCCCTGGGACCTGCATCATGAAGCGGGATTACTGCATTAGCTGGAGCGCTCACAAATCCGGAACACGGGCTGAAGTAGAAAGAGCCGTTCCGGGTTTTACTTGGCACAGTTGTCCGGCTAAATGCGTAATCCTGCTTTGTGAAACAGGGTGTTAGAGCTGGTGTGAAAGAGGCTGCTGCTCTGCTGCTGGGCTGGCCGTGAGAGATGCAGCCTTGTGTGGCTTCAGTGAGTCCACAAACATGTGATCGGAATGATCTGAGCAGAACATTCTAACGCTGATGTAACAACATTCTAATCACATTCTAACGCCGATGTAACAACATTCTAATCACATTCTAACGCTGATGTAACAACATTCTAATCACATTCTAATGCTGATGTAACAATCAGTTCAATGGAGTTTCGAGAACGTTGACTGTGATTTAAAAAAAGAAAGAAACACATTCTCAAAAAGGCTTGAGCCACAATGGCCTCTGTATCAGCAGCAGGCAGCCTGACCAGCTGAGAAAGCACTTCCACCACGCAGGGGAGGTTTATCCTCTCAAGAACCGATTAAGCTAAAATGTGGCTTTGCTGCAGACAGAGGCGCCATTCCTCATTAAGCTTGCGGGAGAATTTGGAAGACTTTCTTGTCAAAGTGCAGTGCGGTTCTGGAGGGCTGTATCCCAAAATATTTGTACGTTTTATATTTCAGGCAGTCGGCAGATGGACTTACACAGCTTATGCTCAATCCATTCATGCAGCTGCATGTTTACTGAGGGGGTTCAGCTTCAGCTCCGCGCTGAAAGGCACAATCGCAGAGCTCCAGCTGCTAGTCAAATTTACAGACTCTGAGCCCGGTTCCCTCATCATGATGCTACACACCTCGCATGATGTTAAGCTGCACACTAATACTATGTGCTGTACAAACAAGAGAAAGAAGATTCATGCTCTGTTCTGCATCAACCCCACACACACACCAGCAGCATCAATCCCACACACACACCTGCATCATCAACCCCAAACACACCTGCAGCATCAACCCCACGCACACACCTGCATCATCAACCCCACACACACACCTGCATAATCAACCCCACACCTGCATCATCAACCCCACACACACCTGCATCATCAACCCCACGCTCACACCTGCATCATCAACCCCACACACACACCTGCATCATCAACCCCACACACACCTGCATCATCAACCCCACACACACACCTGCATCATCAACCCCACACACACACCTGCATCATCAACCCCATACACACCTGCATAATCAATCCCACGCACACACCTGCATCATCAATCCCACGCTCACACCTGCATCATCAACCCCACACACACACCTGCATCATCAACCCCACACACACACCTGCATCATCACCCCCACACACACCTGCATCATCAACCCCACACACACCTGCAAAATCAGTTAGTGTTCCGTGTAGTTTTGATCCGTAACAGCTGACACAAACATGTTTACAGCAAAACAAAAGAGTGGTCTGGAGTAATTGCCCTTTAAAGCAGTTCATATCCTGTCATGTTATGCCATGTCCTGGAGCAGGTGGCAGAAGGGACAAACGCGGTCCCCTCCACCGCAGAAGAGATCTCTGACTGCAGGAAGACTCTGACAGCTCAAGAGCTCTACCTGGTGGCCATCGGTGAGAATGCGCTGCTGATCACCGTCCCTGTGTCCCTTAGAGTCTGTACAGCAGGGCTCATCGTGATGTTAACGAGCCCTGTGTGTGTGTGTGTGTGTGTGTATAGCATTAGCGGTTAAATGCAGTGTATGATTTTAACAGACCCTGATGATATGTGCATGTGTATTTAGTGTTAGTGGTTAACGCCCATGTATGATATTAACAGGCCCAGTTGATGTGTGTGTGTTTAGCATTAGCGGTTAAATGCAGTGTATGATTTTAACAGGCCCAGTTGATGTGTGTGTGTTCAGCATTAGCGGTTAAATGCAGTGTATGATTTTAACAGGCCCAGTTGATGTGTGTGTGTTTAGCGTTAGCGGTTAACGCCCGCGTATGACATTAACAGGCCCAGTTGACGTGTGTGTGTTTAGCGTTAGTGGTTAACACCCGCGTATGAAATTAAGAGGCCCAGTTGACGTGTGTGTGTTTAGCGTTAGCGGCTAACGCCCGCGTATGACATTAAGAGGCCCAGTTGACGTGTGTGTGTTTAGCGTTAGCGGCTAACGCCCGCGTATGACATTAAGAGGCCCAGTTGACGTGTGTGTTTAGCGTTAGCGGCTAACGCCCGCGTATGACATTAACAGGCCCAGTTGACGTGTGTGTTTAGCGTTAGCGGCTAACACCCGCGTATGACATTAAGAGGCCCAGTTGACGTGTGTGTTTAGCGTTAGCGGCTAACACCCGCGTATGACATTAACAGGCCCAGTTGACATGTGTGTGTGTTTAGCGTTAGCAGCTAACGCCCGCGTATGACATTAACAGGCCCAGTTGACATGTGTGTGTTTAGCGTTAGCGGCTAATGCCCGCGTATGACATTAACAGGCCCAGTTGACGTGTGTGTGTTTAGCGTTAGCGGCTAACGCCCGCGTATGACATTAACAGGCCCAGTTGATGTGTGTGTTTAGCGTTAGCGGCTAATGCCCGCGTATGACATTAACAGGCCCAGTTGACATGTGTGTGTTTAGCGTTAGCGGTTAACACCAGCGTATGACATTAACAGGCCCAGTTGATGTGTGTGTTTAGCGTTAGCGGCTAACGCCCGCGTATGACATTAACAGGCCCAGTTGACGTGTGTGTTTAGCGTTAGCGGCTAACGCCCGCGTATGACATTAACAGGCCCAGTTGACGTGTGTGTTTAGCATTAGCGGCTAACGCCCGCGTATGACAGTAACAGGCCCAGTTGACATGTGTGTTTAGCGTTAGCGGCTAACGCCCGCATATGACAGTAACAGGCCCAGTTGACATGTGTGTGTTTAGCGTTAGCGGCTAACGCCCGCGTATGACATTAACAGGCCCAGTTGACGTGTGTGTTTAGCGTTAGCGGCTAACGCCCGCGTGTGCCTCTGACAGGCCCGTCGGCGGTGGACTTTGGGGAGGTGTGCGCGCACTCCGTCTCCGCGCAGCAGCTGAGCCTGGTGAACGGGCTGCAGGCCCACGTTTGGGTGCAGGTGGAGGTGGGCAGCGCCGAGCTGCAGCGCTCCTGCCCCCTGTCCCACGTCCTGCCCCCCCTGTCCAGCACCGCCGTGCCCCTCATCTTTGAGAGCGCTGCTCTGGGCTCCTTCGTCAGGTCAGTGACTCACCACTCCTTTCCGCAACCTGCAGAGAAACCTGCGAGAGTCTGTCTGTGTCTGACTCACTGACTGACTCACTGACTGACTGAGTGTCTCTGACTGAGTGTGTCTGACTCACTGACTGACTCACTGACTGACTGAGTGTCTCTGACAGTCTGAGTCTGAATGTGTCTGATTGACTGACTGACTGACTGACTGACTGAGTGCGTCTGACTGACTGACTGACTGAATAAGGAACCTAACCCCCAAATTGCTCCCGATAGCTGATTGGTGCCTTGCATGGCAGCCATATGCCATTGGTGTATGTGTGTGTGTGTGTGCATGTGTGTGCGTGTGTGAGTGTGTGAGTGTGAATGGGTGAATGAGCCATTCATTGTAAACACTTTGGATATAAGCCCTATATAAATGCGGTCCATTCCCCATCTAGCTGGCTATACAGCCCACTTATCTTCACATTGTCAGTTGCCGCGTGCTCCACGTATGCAGTATTTGCTTTCCTGTTTTCGGTGAACGACACTGACGTGTTTTCCCGAAAACCCCACACCGCTGATGCAATCACGACCAATTCCGAGGTGTCTGAGAAATCGGCGCAGTTTTCTTAAATTAAACTTTGACTAAGTTCCACTTAATTTCCTTTCATTTGCTGCTAATGGAGGTTGAGAGATTTGTAATTTAGCAGCTGGTGTGTATGGATCCCACTGGCCTCAAAATGAGTCCCGCTGCCCCGTCAAACCTTCCTCATGACGCCTCCTCGCGTTTACGCCCCGCTGCGGTTTGGCCTGAGATTAACATTCCGTCCGCAGGTTACCCTGACGACCAACTCATTACATCATTACGGCGTTTATTACAAGACAAAACTGGTGCCCCGGTGAGGATGAAATACGGGCCTACCTGGTGAAGTAAAACCGTGTGGAAGCTGATACTGCAACACGGCCAACTGCCAACCGCAAAAACAAACAATAAACAGACAACAAGGAATGAAAATGCCAGTCTGTGCGCTATGTGTGGATCATACTGAGGGTGTTGGGTTAATTTCACAGACAGATGTGGCAGTGTGCTCGAATGCACAGCTACAGAACATGTTTACTGAGCAACTCTAACACAATCTGCTGTTAGCTGCAGGTAGTTGTGGTTGATGCTGTAGGTGTGTGTGTGTGGTGGTGCGGGTGTGTGTGTGTGTGTGTGGTGCAGGTATGTGTGTGTGTGTGTGCGTGGGGTGTGTGTGGTGGAGGTCTGTGTCTGTGTGTGTGTGTGTGTGTGTGTGTGTGTGTGTAGTTGATGCTGTAGGTGTGTGTGTGTGTAGTTGGTGCTGTAGGTGATGCTGTAGTTGGTGCTGTAGGTGTAGTTGATGGTGCTGTGCTCTGCAGGTCGGTGTCATACACAGTGAACAGGAGGCACTCGGGGCGGGTGGTGGTGCGGGCGGAGGTGGTCCCTGTGGCCCTGGAGCTGTCCGCCCCAGAGGTGGTGCTGGGCCCCACCCACGGCCTCCTCGTCCAATCAGGCTACAGAGGCAGCGTCACGCTGTCCAACCGGCGCAATCACCCCGCCCAGTTCACCTGGAAGCCAATCATCACCGACCGAGGCATCGCTTTCTCCGTCCGGCCCGCCGCAGGTGAGCAGGTTTCACAAAGCAGGATTACTGAGTTAGCTGGATAACTGCACTGAGTAAAACCCACAGAGCAGGATTACTGAGTTAGCCGGATAACTGCACCGAGTAAAACCCACAGAGCAGGGTTACTGAGTTAGCTGGATAACTGCACCGAGTAAAACCCACAGAGCAGGATTACTGAGTTAGCCTGGATAACTGCACCGAGTAAAACCCACAGAGCAGGGTTACTGAGTTAGCCGGATTACTGAACCGAGTAAAACCCACAAAGCAGGATTACTGAGTTAGCCGGATAACTGCTCTGAATAAAACCCACAAAGCAGGATTACTTAGTTAGCCGGATAACTGTACCGAGTAAAACCCACAAAGCAGGATTACTGAGTTAGCGGGATAACTGCACCGAATAAAACCCACAGAGCAGGGTTACTGAGTTAGCCGGATAACTGCCTTGAGTAAAACCCACAGAGCAGGATTACTGAGTTAGCCGGATAACTGCACCGAGTAAAACCCTCAAAGCAGGATTACTGTGTTATCTGGATTACTGCACCGAGTAAAACCCACAGAGCAGGATTACTGAGGTAGCCGGATAACTGCAAACTACTTGGTTCTTAGGTTTCCGGAACATGGCATTCTGGTCTATGTAGTTCTTATGACCTACATTATGACTTTACATTGCAGCAATTCACACTACAATCACATCAGCACTGACTAGTTGCAACAGGCTACCTGTCAGCACTCCTCCATCTTCCTCTCATACCTGTGCTCACCTGTGCTCTTCTCTCAGGTACTGTGGAGGCCCACCAGGAGCTGGACTGTGAGGTGGTGTGGCACCCCTCATTCTACTCCCCTCAGGAGGGGCAGTTTGACCTGTGCGTGCATCAGGGCAACACTACCAGGCTGCAGTGTGTCGCTAAGGTAACCACACCCTAACGCCCTGGTGGATTACGGGGAGGGGGTTCTACAAAAATTTGTGTAGCTTGATGCAATATGAGGAGCTTTGTGTAGATGTGCCGTTTGCATGTAGATAAAGTGTGTGTGTGTGTGTGTGTGTGTGAATGTGCGTGTCTGTCCATCCATACATCAGTGTGTGCCCGTGTGGGTGTGTGCATGCCTGTTCTGCCTGTCTGTCCTGTGTGTGTGTGTGTGTGTGTGTGTGTGTGTGTGTGTGCGTGCGTGCGCGTGCGTGCGTGCGTGTGCGTGCGTGCGCGTGCGTGTGTGTGTGTGTGTCTGTGCGTCCGTCTATCCATACATCCGTGTGTGAGTGCATGCCTGTGTGAATACCCCTGTATGTTGTCTCTCTCTCTCAGGTGGGGTCCTGCAGTGTGCAGCTGGCCGAGCAGCACGTGTTGCTGGCCTCAGTGCCGCTCAACCTCACCACCGTCAGGACGACCGCGCTGCGCAACACCGGACACAACCACGCATACTTCCAGGTAGGAGAGCTGACGGAGGAGGCACCTTACCGATGTGTGTGGAGCACATATGTGACCCGTTTCTAATGTTGAGGAAATATCTTTGTCACTGTTCCTCCTTGTCCCTTCTAAGTCGGTGAAGCTGTTCGCAGTAGTGATGTTGAAAAAAAGCACTCAAGTTTCTCAAACTTGACTCAAACTCAAATCTTTAGTTTAAAATAAAACACCGTGAGTATTTAGCTTGAGGTGTGTTGTGACATAGACTATGTAGTCGGTATTCAGACAGTGCGTGTGTATTGAGTCTCGGGTGTGCGGTGTGTACCTGTCTCAGGTGTTTGACGTGTACCCTCTCCCCGGGATGGTGGTGACCCCCTCGGAGGGCGTGGTGCCTGTGGGGGGGCAGGCAGACATTGAGGTCCACTTCACTCCGGAGGCCGTGGTGAAGTTCGACACCAGGGTGGAGGTGAGGAGGCAGACTGTTCTGGTAAAAATACAAAATGCAGTAAATGTGATGTGATTGTAATGCGGTACGCTGGGAGTCATTTACGTTTGGTTTGCCTGTTAAGTATTACTGTGTTGTAGGGTGAAAGAAAGAAATGTGCACCCGTATGTGTATATAGGTGAGCTAATGTATTTCTCTGCAGGGTTAATCATGTTCTTCATACTGTGCGTGTGTTTGTGTGTGTTTGTGTGTGTGTATGTGTGTGTGTGTGTGTATGTATGTGTGGGTGTGTGAGCGTCTGTTGTGTGTGTGCGTGCGTGCGTGTGTGTGTGTATGTGTGTGTGTGCGCGTCTGTGTGTGTGCGTGCTTGCGTGTGTGTGTGTATGTGTGGGTGTGTGTGTGTGCGTCCGTGTGTGTGTGTGCGTGTGTGTGTATGTGTGGGTGTGTGTGTGTGCGTCTGTGTGTCTGTGCGTGTGTGTGTGTGTGTGCGTGTGTGTGTGTATGTATGTGTGGGTGTGTGTGTGTGTGCGTGTGTGTGTGTGTGTGTGCGTGTGTGTGTGTGTGTATGTATGTGTGGGTGTGTGTGTGTGCGTGTGTGTGTGTGTGTGCGTGCGTGTGTGTGTGTGTATGTATGTGTGGGTGTGTGTGTGTGCGTCTGTGTGTGTGTGTGTGTGCGTCTGTGTGTGTGTGTGCGTGCGTGTGTGTGTGTGCGTGTGTGTGTGTGTGTGTATGTATGTGTGTGTGTGTGTGTGTGCGTCTGTGTGTGTGTGTGTGTGTGCGTGCGTGTGTGTGTGTGTATGTATGTGTGGGTGTGTGTGTGTGCGTCTGTGTGTGTGTGTGTGTGCGTCTGTGTGTGTGTGTGCGTGCGTGCGTGTGTGTGTGTGCGTGTGTGTGTGGTGCAGATCGGGGTGAAGGGCTCTAAACCCCTGGAGCTTCGGCTGGGAGGGAGTGTGGAGCTCCCCCTGGTGGACATCAGTGTGGTGAGTGTTTACACTGCAGACAGAACTGGGGCAGCTGGGGCAGTCATGTGTTTTTGGTCTTCTCAGAATTCAGTCAGTCGGGATTAACAACGCGATGCAAGCCTACTGACTGTGAACTGCTAAGTTCCAACATGACGTCAATGGCTTTTTAAATCTGTGGTGGTAATCATTTTGCATTACTGTCTGAACGAATTTATATTTTCCAGGCCAACATCTGAGGTGGTTTTAAATTCACTTTCTAACCAGAGGTCATCCCTAATTGCTCTGAAAATCTGCCTGGTTTAGGGGGCAGGGAGCGGGGGGGGGAGTGGGGAAAAAGCATCTTATCTCATTTTCTCTGAACTCAGTGCTTCAGACCAGGGATGTCAAACTTCAGTCCTGGAGGGCCGCAGTGGTTTTTGGTTTGATTGGCTAAAGAGTCCACACACCTTGTTCTCAAATCCTTCATCGGCTGCTGATTGAAAGGAAACCTCATGTACCAGCAGACACTGTGGCCCTCCAGGACTGGAGTTAAACCTGCAGACGCTGCGGCCCTCCAGGACTGGAGTTAAACCTGCAGACACTGCGGCCCTCCAACACTGGTGTTAAACCTGCAGACGCTGCGGCCCTTCAGGACTATTGACACCCTGCTCTTAGAAGCACTGAGAAAGTCACTGTACACCTGCGATCTCTGCTACAATGCAGCATATACCCAGTGCTCCGTGTCTGCTGGTCTCTGTTTCACAGAAGTCCTTCCAGTTCCACGGCGTCCACGCCGGCTCCACGCGGGCGCTCCCGTTCTCCCTCCAGAACCTCTCCTCTGCCCCGGCCTGTGTGCAGTTTGACCTGTCCGCGCACAGAGACTTCACTGTGGAGTTTCCTCCGGGCGCAGGTACTCTCCCACAGGGGGAACGTGGCCTTCCTGCGCACGGCTAGCAACGATCCGTTAGCATTAGCTCGTGTCCCCCCCCAGGGCTCAAAGAGTTCCACAAGCGGCAGCTGTCGACTACACGCCTCTGTGTGGCCGGATACATTTAGACGTATGCTTTAAAGGATTACGCCAACATTTTGGGAAATATACCTTTTGTGCGACTTACCCAGACTTGCGCTCAACCAGTGGCAGCAGGAAGGATACATATGTGTTCCAACCGTCTGAAACTTCTCTGAAAACAACAAAAAACTGTTTCCCACACGTGCATTTCAAATGTACTTGATACCTTGTGTAAATAAGACGGCTTCGGAGTTGCTGTGAGGTGTATTTCTTCACTTTGAAGGAGGTGGGCTACTGACGCCTATTGGCTTCAAGTGTCGATGCTAAGCTAACGCGTTATGCTAATATGGAAACCGAGCCAGTGAATGCACAAAAATGAAAATGAAATTGAATATCTCGTTCAATTTCATTTTCTCGGTAAATCGGGAAAAAAAGGTATATTTCCCAAATTGTTGGTGTATTCCTTTAAGGATTGCTAATTATTTCTATCAAAAACTTTGCAAGTGGAACAATTTGTCTTCCCACTGCCAGCACCCCTAGCTGGCTACTTTTCTCACCCGCCAGGCTACTGAAAGATTTGGGGAAACCCCCTGAGGTCTAACACGGTGTCTCCTCACCGCACAGACAAATCGATGGGTAGAAAAAGGAAAAAATGATTTCAGAAGGCACCCCCCCTGGAGCTCAGAGGTGCAGATGTACTGCTGCTGAGAGACACGGTGTTGGAGCGGGTCCGTGACCCGGTGGCTCATGTACTGGCCTTGTGTGTGACAGGTACCAGGCCCGAGTCCCACCTCTATAAGATAACCGTGGAGGGACTGGAGACGGCCGACTGTTCTCTCATATTCTCTCCTAAGCAGGTAAGTGCGTTTCCTGTTCTCTCATATTCTCTCCTAAGCAGGTAAGTG
>NC_083776.1:2055212-2057712 GCF_963514075.1 Conger conger
GAACTCACATCTGATAACTGGAATCAATGGAGTTCTAGAACACTTAGCCTTAGAATTATGAAAAAAACAACAACAACAACAACAACAACAACAACAATCGAATAAAGCCACACTTCAAAGGGTGAAGTAATTAGCATGCTTAATGCTACCGCAGGCTGCTCGTGCTGGCTCTGGACCAAGGGGACAGCTGGTTAGGCGCCCAGTGAACTGTGCGTGTTGTTCAGCTGGCAAGGCTGGCAAATGAACAGCGGCACCACCAGCTTCTTCTCAAGGTTATGCAGTTCACTCAGTATTTAAATCATATATTCACAAAAAATATTTATGATGCATTTGCACGACCATAGCAAGTTAAACAAAAGACAGAGACATACAGAACAAATAAGGAAGTGTGCAGAAGAGGTAAAAAATTATATGAAGGCCTCCCGCTAACAAGAAAGGCAAACAATATTTGTCATCATAAGTCTGAATACTGAAAATGAAGAAAATGAAAAATAGCAGAAACATAAGAAGGACCTGTTACCTTGATTTGGGTGCTACGCCCCAAACAACATTATTTTGTCATCTTATCCTGGAAACTCCTAGCCTGTAGATTTACTGGCTTCTGGCCAGTAGAATCCCTCTTCTTTATTCACTGAGTGCGCTGACTCACATTTCTCTGTAGATTCATGTGAAGACGTCTCCTGTGTCTTCATACAGGGTGTTTTCTGTGTTTGTGGTTTCACCCGAATTGAAAGTCACAGCACACCACTAAACTGTCCTTGCTTGGCTGTTTTTCCATTACCGTTGTGAGAAAATGCATGGAATACAAATATATGCACTCAGTGAGATTAGACTTATTTCTTAGACTTATTGGTCTTCTGCTGCTGTAGCCTATCCACTCAGAGGTTTGACATGATGTGTGTTCAGAGATGCTCTTCTGCATACCGCTGTTGTAATGTGTGGTTATTTGCATTACTGTCCGCTTCCTGTCAGTGTTGACCAGTCTGGCCATTCTCCTCTGACCTCTCTCATTAACAAGGCGTTTCTGCTCACAGAACTTCTGCTCACTGGATGTTTTTTGTTTGTCGCACCATTCTCTGCAAACTCTAGAGACTGTTGCGTGCGAAAATAACGGGAGATCAGCCGTTTCTGAGATACTCCACCCTGTCTGGCACCAACAATCATTCCACGGTCAAAATCACTTAGATCACATTTCTTCCCCATTCTGACATTTCGTCTGAAAAACAGCTGAACCTCTTGACCACGTCTGCATGATTTTATGCATTTAGTGGCTGCCACATGATTGGCTGATTTAAATATTTACATTAACAAGCTGGTGTACATGTCTAGCCTACCTAATAAAGTGGTCACTGATTGTATATATTTTATATGAATGTGCAGAAGTGTCACTTTTGCAGTTTAAATATTTGCTCCTGTATCACTGCCTGGGACCTCAGGAAGACTTCCTCCATTTTATTACATTACATTACATTACATTACATTACAGTAGTGGCATTTGGCAGACACTCTTATCTAGAGTGACGTACAGTTGATTAGACTAAGCAGGAGACAATCCTCCCCTGGAGCAATGCAGGGTTAAGGGCCTTGCTCACGGGCCCAACGGCTGTGCGGATCTTATTGTGGCTACACCGGGGATCGAACCGCTGACCTTGCGGGTCCCAATCATTCACCTTAACCACTACGCTACAGGCTGCCCTGGCTTTCGAAAACACGCTTCAAAGAGTCCCTCATTGAGAGTCAGTGTTACACCAGAACAGGCCATAGTTTAGGGTCTCATCTGTGAAGCATAATCCATGAAGAAATGTATGAGTCCCCACGGCCCAATTGCATTGGTTAGAAGCGCAAAGGATCACAACCTAGCAGGTCCAAACCCTGGCCCTGTCGAGCCACAAGGTCAGCTGGCTTCTTGTTTTCACATTAATTAAACCACGTAAGGTGCGTTAAGTGTGATTAACTGCTTTAATTTGGCCCTTAAATTCTCAGCCAAAAACAAAAGCTAGCAGACCTTATGGCTCTCCGCGACCGGGGCTGCTAATAAACAGCTCAGCGCTTTCGGTGGAAACTTTCTCTGCGGTGAAATGGTGAAAAATGGATGCTTTTACAAACAGAGTGGGAGGTAATATATTGTAAATGCAGAAACCGCGAGCCGTAGCGCGGTGAATCCGCCTTAGCTTGCCGTGCGAGTGCTCCCGGCGTTAATAACCCCGATAAATCAGCATAAAGTCCACATTTGCACATTAAGACAGAAATTATGTCTTTCCATCAAGCTGTACGGTTAACTGTGCCAGTCACTGCCGGAGTGAAAGAGCAGGTTTGTGTGTCGCGCTGTACGGGGGGTGTTCACCACTTCCCGTCTCGGTTCACACGGCAATGATTCCATTTGGAAATACGTTATCTACAGTTACCCCCAGCTTCACCAAGTTTCGTGTTTGGGTAGAAAAATAAGAATTGTTTGGGTGTTCAGGCCTGGTGTTTGCCTTCGTTTTGCCCTTATGTTACG
>NC_083776.1:2062712-2065212 GCF_963514075.1 Conger conger
AAGATCCCCATACAGGGGGTTTGTAGTCATTCCCTGTTATGTCGGCTGGCTTACAACAGGGATTGATGAGAGGCAGAGCCTCGACCAATGGCAAAAGGCAGCCATGCAAGACACTGACCAGCCCGTCAGGAGCAGTGCTTCCTCAGGGACACTCCGACACAGTTCTGCCATACGACCACTTTTACCTGCTCACCTGATGTTGCCCCTAAAGAGTTAATATACAGTGGGGTCTGAGACCATATTGAAAATCAGAGATTAAGAGATAAGAGATTAAGTTACTTCTAAAAACTACTTGAAGGCCACAGAGCAGCAAGGAGTGCTACACAATCCACAATCACCTGACCTCAACCCCCACTGAATATTTATGGGGGCACTTGAAGACTGACAAAAGCCAGGCTTTCAGTAACATCACAGGGTGCTCTTTGGAACATTGTCGAATAATGCTGGGATTGTCAGGAGGATTGTCAGGTTTTCCACAGATTTGTGGAGACCATGACAGCTCGGGCGCACGTTGCCATTAAAGCAAAAGGGGCTCAGGCCAAATAGTAAGAAATTCTGAAATTCATGGAATGTTTTCAAAGATTCAACGTCTCGCTCAAATTGTTATGCCGATAATATAATACGTATTGGAAAAGAATGAAACATTTTCACTCGTGGTCTCAGACTTTTGGACCCCACTGTATGGTTCAGGACAGCAGCTACGGATTCTTGGGCTGGGACAAAAAAATATTGGGGTGGGCTGACCCCGATATATTTTGTAATGAAAAATAAGTCCATCCCTTGGGCCCGGGCCTGGGACAGTGTGTCCCAGTTTCCCCCCGTCGCTGGCTGTGATAATGAGCCCCACTAATGACCGCTATTATACGCTCACAGACTGGGAATTCATATTATTTCATCAGGTTATTTTCTCTCCCCAAAAAGAATGTGTGTCACCTGTGGCACCCCTGTTTTTTAGCAGTCTGTCTGGTCTCCAGGATAGAACCGCAGGCCCCTCCTGTGTCCCCTGTCGTGTTTTATCATCCACATCCACACAAATTGTTTAAAAGCATGATATTTTTATAAATAAATATCTTTGGCCAATGCTCAAACTCATGCATACTGTATGAGTACAGAAATGTGGTGAATATATGAATATCATATATTTGAATTGAATATATATCTATAGATTGATGGCTGGTGAATATGCGTGTGTACAGTATCGATGGGCATTCATGAGCGCAGTATTGAGCAGTAAATAGGCAGTGCAGGAGTGATTATGGATGTGGCACTGCAGATATTTCATACAGGCAGTTTGTGCCTGAGAGTTACGGCGGGTACAAGCCACAGATATTTGTGCTGCACGTTCGCTGCTTTAATTACGCTCTTTTGAATCTAATCGCTCCTTCTGTGATTTAAATGCTCTTTTCAATTTCGCTCGCCGAATGCCTTGCGAAGTTATTTCCTCTTTACTTGAGAATTAAAACTCATTGCGAGAGTGAACATAGAAACTGCAAAAAAAAAAAAGAAAATTATTTGAAAAAAATGTTTTTTCTGCTGTGAATTTTTAGTGACTGAACGCTTTCCCAAGGGAACCACACTGTCTTGATTCACTTGCTGGGAAGAGGGAAAGAAAGAGGGAGAGAGAGAAAAAGAGAAATACGAGTGAATAACAAGCAGGGAGCCATTGAGCTTCTCCTCTTTCGCGTCTTCGGTTCCAGAAGTTTCTCTGGGTTTCCCATATGCTCAGAGATGCTGTAAAATGTAAATATTCTAAATAAATTTTAAAAAGTGAGCGGTAAGCATTGCGCCTCCTGTATGTTAATGTTGCGTTTTATGTCCCGCTTGTTCAATCTACCCCCGTTAACCAGGTTAGTGCAAGAATAATAAAATGCATTTAAACTTTATATCCCTTAATCTGGTCTCTGGTTTGAAATAAAATGTGACTGAAATATAATTGTGAGGTGGACTGTGTATTTCGATTTTGAACGTTTTACATTTGTATTAGTATTTTTTTAACATCTTGCAGGACACACTTACGCAGGGTTTAAATACAGCTGGATATCTCCTGAAGTGGCGGAGGCTATGGGCCTTACTGAAGGGGTACAGTGCGGTCAGAGCTCAGCCCACACAATCACAGCTACAAGCCCAGTTCCCTACCCATAACGCCCTGCTCCCGCCCGTCGAATATGAATATGGTAGTTTTATTACACTGGAGACTTCTGGAAACATCTCTCGGAAACGGCTGCCGTTCTGAAACGTGTGCTTGAATGTAGCCTCCCTGACTGAGTACAGTCGGAGGAAGTTGCTCTTGGGAATAGGAAGGGATTTCCTGCGGGCGGGGGAGGGGTATGTACAGTATTGCAGATCGGTAGTTTGGCAGACAACCAACTGCACTGCCTCCTCCCGACCCCACACGCCCTCTTTCTCCACCTCTCCCTCGTTTTCTCCTCTTCTCCTCCGCCCCTTTCCTGCTCACACCTTATTGGTGGTTGACGGGCCGCATTGGTCTCACCCTGACCCT
>NC_083776.1:2067712-2075212 GCF_963514075.1 Conger conger
AACCGTCAGGTTTAATCTTTTAATAGATTAAAAAATCAAAGCTCCCTCCGAGGGTATTCATCACCTCGGTTGTCCTCTGCGCCCCCGTAATAAATTTAAGACTGCAGCGCCAGCTCGCACGCACGTGAATTCACAAAATGGCCGGATTGCTGGGAAATAAGGTGAGATGTTAACACCAAACTGCGGCCCTCTCTGAAAAAATTATGATTCTTTGGGATGTTAAATCATTTACAGGGATTCCTCATGTTTCTGTAGTTGAAGGTTCGGGCAAAGCGCCAAATTGCCTATCAGTAGTGAGTGGTCTTCAACCCTGGTCCCGGAGAGCTACTGGGTCTGCTGGTTTTTGTTTTCACCTTAAAATCAGCACACTGTTGACACCCAGGTAAGCAGGTGAGGTGAGTTAACTGTGTAATCAACTGCTCTAATTGATTAACTGCAGAGTACCAACAAGAACCAGCAGACCCTGTAGCTCTCCACGACCAGGGTTGGAGAACACTGCTCTATATTTTTTTAATCAAATATCCTGACTCATTCTTTCTACAGGGATAGCTGGGTGGTTGTGTGTTCGTACCGGTGTGAGCTGGATGGGTGGGACTCACTGAAATTTTGGAGGGCTTTGTGGACAGTTGGGCTTGAGTGTGATTTTGGAGAGCGTGAGGAACGGTGGGAACTCACTGAGCTCACGGGGGCTCCCTGAGACTTTGGGAGGGCGTATGGGGTGGGGGGGGGCTCACTGAGGTTTGGGAGGGCGTATGGGGTGGGGGGGGCTCAGTGGGGTTTGGGGGAGTCTGCGGAGCTCACAGGGGGGTGGGGTGTTCTCAGACTCGGGGGTGGAGAGCAGCAGTGACAGTGGGGGACGGACGAAAGAGCCCTGTGACGTCCCGGAGAGACTGAGGGTGCTGGGGCTCCCCTCCTTCCCCGCCGAGGACTCGGAGGACGGCTGCTTCTCCCACATCGTCCTGCAGGCCGTGCAGAACTGGTTCAGCCAATTCGGCTGGCCCCGGGGCCCCCACCCCATCACCCTGCCCCAGGGCCTGAGGAGGTGAGTGTCCCATACTCACTCATACACTCAGTCACTCAGTCACTCACTCACTCACTCATACACTCAGTCACTCAGTCACTCACTCACTCACTCATACACTCAGTCACTCAGTCACTCAGTCACTCACTCACTCTCTCACGCACTCACTCACTCACTCACTCAGTCATACACTCACTCACACACTCACTCACTCACTCACTCACTCACTCACTCACACTCACACACTCACTCACTCACTCACTCACTCACTCACACACAGTCACACTCACTCACTCACTCACTCACTCACACTCACACACTCACTCACTCACTCACTCACTCACTCACGCACTCATTCACTCACTCATTCACTCACTCACTCACTCACTCACTCACGCACGCACTCACTCACTCACTCACTCACGCACGCACTCACTCACTCACTCACTCACTCACTCACACACAGTCACACTCACTCACTCACTC
The DNA here is from genome assembly GCF_963514075.1 of Conger conger. Lineage (NCBI taxonomy): Eukaryota > Metazoa > Chordata > Actinopteri > Anguilliformes > Congridae > Conger > Conger conger. Next base: position 2,069,220 of record NC_083776.1, read on the forward strand.
ACTCACTCACACTCACACACTCACTCACTCACTCACTCACTCACTCACACACAGTCACACTCACTCACTCACTCACTCACTCACTCACACTCACACACTCACTCACTCACTCACTCACTCACACACTCACACTCTCATACATTTACTCACTCACTCACTCACACACACACTCACTCAGTCATACACTCACTCCCTCATAAGCTCACACAGTCAGTCACTCACTCTCTCATTCAGTCACTCATCCACTCTCTCAATCATTCACTCATTCATTCGCTCACTCATTCATTCATCCACTCATACACTCTCTTTCTCTCATTCTCTCATTCACTCATTCATTCTCTCATTCACTCATTCATTCACTCACTCTGATCACCTGCTTCCCTGTCCACCGTGGGCGGGCACCTAATTTCAGCATGTTGTACACAGGATGCAAACTGGGCCTTCTTCTATTGAAAGAAAAGGTCTCTTTTAATAAAGGTCCTCCGTCTTATAAATGGCTTCCAGCCAACGGCAACGACCGCAGCAGGACTGATGACACAGGCATACGCAGGCCTGAATGTGTGTGCCTGAGAGCAGTGTGGTCCCAGCCTGCAGTCTGGGCCCTGTGTGTGGTGTGGGCCCTGTGTGCGGTGTGGGCCCTGTGTGTGGTGTGGGCCCTGTGTGCGGTGTGGGCCCTGTGTGTGGTGTGGGCCCTGTGTGTGGTGTGGGCCCTGTGTGTGCTGTGCTTCTGCACAATCACACATTCCTCTGTTATCAGGGATCACAGAGCAGAACCCCCCTCTTCAATGGTAAAGGTCTCCTGTAAGTGATATCAGCAGTAGCAATCAGGTGTCACTTATGGACTTATCTCTCTCTCTCTCTCTCTCTCTCTCCCTCCCTCTGTCTCTCGTTTTAATCATGCAATTTTTCATGCGCTCTCTCTTGCTCTTGCACTCTCTTTCTCCCTCCCTCCCTCTCCCTCCCCCCTCCCTCGCTCCCTCGCTCCCTCTCTCCCCCGCTCAGGGCCGTGTGTAAGATGCTGGCCCCGGACTCGGGTCAGAAGAAGAGGGGGGCGTACCAGGTGAGTCCCGGGAAGGACACCCGGACGGTGTACGACATGCTCCTCCACCTGAGCGGTCACATGCTCCCCGGCCTCAGCGGCAGCCAATCGCTGCCCCGCGGCCTCCCGAAACGCGTGGAGCAGCTCCGCGGCCGTCACGCCGCGCTCCTGTCCTTCCTCAGGTAACTCACCTGACCGCCAGGCCCCGGTCACGGCCGCGTTCCACCTCCTGACCGGCCTGTGTCAGATCTTTGTGTTCAAACATCGTTTACGAGGCTGACTCACCGTCTGCCTGTGTTTATAGTCCTTAAGTTCGGGTTTCAAAATATACAGTTGACGGCCCGACACTCTGTACCAAAACATTGTGTAACTGTACAATAATTCAAGCTCATTGGTTGAAAATTAGGTTCTAATTGCCACAGCCTATGACGTGGGAGGGTGTCAATTTCTCTGCGCATTTACAGAGAAGGAGGAGTGTTGTGGTTTGAAGGTGCTTCTTGCTTGTTGCTATTCCTTTCTTGACCGTTAGAAGTCTGAAATTACCTTTAAGCTAGAGGTGTGTTTGGGTTACTAACCACATTTCTAGTTTGGGGTTACCGGCAATTCAAGTCATAACATCTTTGAAATCATAGGTTTGCAACATGTCTGTTTCTAAGGAGACGCAAATCACTTTGAATGAACCAATATCCTACAGAGGGCAGGGGGCTGTACATAATAACCCGCCATGTTTTTATGTGCTCTGATTGCAATTGAATTGTCCAGTAAGAGTGTGCAGGGCCACAGGCAACTCTGGAACCGTATGGTCTAATGATCGATTGATTAGTTTAATTTATTTAATGATTTTAAATAGTCCTGTACTGTGTGTTCTCTTTGTTTCTTAGTGCACAGGGGGCCTGTCTGTCCCATATTAGACCAGAGTACCTCCTGGAACAGCCGGAGTTTAACCACTGGCAGTCCCTACCAGTAAGAGCTGTTCTGCGATGCTCACACAGATATACATATACACGTATATACACACGCACGCACACTCATGCGTGTGCACACATACACATGTGCCCATGCGCGCACACACACGCACACATACACATGCGCGCACACACATACATTCACATGCACACACACTGACTTGTATACACACATACACACACAGAGATACACACGCATACACACACACAATCTGACACACGCACATACGCACGCACACGCAGACACAGACTTGTATACATAGATACACACACACACACTCTCTGACACACATACACGCACACACACAAACTCTCACACACGCACACACGCACACACACACACACAGTTGCACACTTTCCTTTGTGTCTGTTTCAGGACCAGCAGAAGAGTGAGGCAGTGGGTCCAGTCAGTCTGGATGGCATGGCCTTTGAGTCTCTCAGCAAACGTGCCTGGACTGATGTTCTGTTGCAAGCCTACAAGGTAAAGGCGGCTTTTTCAGGGCGGAATCAGCTCCAGTTAGTATGCCATGCATCACACTGTACTCCACACCTGTCACCCATCGTGTCTGTGTTTTTGCGCTTATTTTATGTTGTGTGTGTGTTGGTACACATGTTGTGTGTGTGTATTTGTGTGCGTGTTGGTATGTATGCTGCCTGCCTGCGTGTGTGTGTGTACGTGTGCGTACGTGTGCGGGGGTGTGTGTGCGTGTGTGTGTGTGTACGTGTGTGTGTGTGTGTGTGTACGTGTGCGTGTGCGGGGTTGTGCGTGTGTGTGTGTGTGCGGGGGTGTGTGTGTGCATGTGCGGGGGTGTGCGTGTGCGTGCGCGCGTGTGTGTGTGTGTGTACGTGTGCGGGGGTGTGCGCGTGTGCGTACGTGTGTGTGTGTGTGTGTGTACGTGCGCGTGCGCGTGTGCGTACGTGTGTGTGTGTGTGTGTGTACGTGTGCGTGTGCGGGGGTGTGCGTGTGCGCGTGCGTACATGTGTGTGTGTGTATGTGTGTACGTGTGCGTGTGCATGTGTGTGTGTGTGTATGTGTGTGCGTGTGTGTGTGTGTACGTGTGCGTGTGTGTGTGTGTGTGTGTGTGTGTGTGTGTGTGCGTGTGTGTGTGTGTACGTGTGTACGTGTGTACGTGTGTGTGTGTGTGTGTGTGTGTGTGTGTGTGTGTGTGTGTGTGTGTACGTGTGCATGTGCGGGGTTGTGCGTGCGCGTGTGTGTGTGTGTGCATGTGTGCGCGTGTGTGCTCTCAGGTTCTGGTGCTCCCGCGGGTCACACAGGCAGGTTTGGGAGGCCTCCGTGACGGGGACAGTATTGGGCACATCCCCAGGATCAACCCTGACCCCCTATCCAGCAACATCTACTCCACCTGGGAGAGAAGGCTCCTCACCTGGCTCAACCTGCACTATCACAGGATGAGGAGTGTGGTGTGGAACCCCAGCGTCTGTAAAGGTATGGCTTTGAGCAACAGCTTGTAGTCTTGTACAGGTGAGGGTTTGGCAATGAGGATCACGTTGTAGTCATTTAAAACTGAAGGTTTTGCAATGAGGACCAGTTTGTAGTCATTTAAAAGTAATGGTTTTTCAATGAGGACCAGTTTGTAATCATTTAAAAGTAATGGTTGGGCTATGAGGACCACTTTGTAGTCATTTAAAACCTAAGGTTCTGCTATGAGGACCAGTTTGTAGTCATTTAAAAGTAATGGTTTGGCTATGAGGACCAATTTGTAGTCATTTAAAACTGAAGGTTTGGCCATGCCATGCCATGACTTCCTCATATCAGTGACCCATCAACATCATCAGAGTCTGGATGTGTTATTTTCAGGTTGTCCTACAAGCGAGACTAAAACTCTTTCCATTTCAATGCATCTCTTTGGGAACTGGGGGGTTGGACTAGTTTTAGCTGATATGCAGTAGATACTACAAGAATTGTTTCTCCTGAATACAGGAAAATTTGTCAGGAGAAATAATTATTTTTGTATCTACTGCATATCTGGCAGCAGCAGGATGGTTTGAGGCTCATTTGATACCTTGGACCCTTGATGACATAAAGCCATTTAGCCAATAAATGTGCAGCCAACATACTGTATCAGCATAATTTACAGCTGAATCTAGTCCCACCCAACCAATTCCCATTGAGATCTTAATGTTTTTCCTCACTGGTGGTTAGTGGTAGAAGAAAATGTTCTTGCAAGTAAATCTGAATTTCCATCAAACAGGTTTGTGGTTTTCCTTCCTGCTACCTCTTTAGGTCTATTTTTAAAAATGTCCGCTACTTGCCTTGTGCATGCACATGAGCTGGGGGGTTATGCATGTTTTCATCCCTCAAAGCTTCTAGTTTGCAGCTTAAAAACGATGCCTAGAATGCAAATAACTTCTTGGAAGCATCTGCATCATCTTGAAAAGTAGGTCTTCTGCTGAATTTCGTTAGAAAGAATAAATGCAGCCCCTGTTACTGTACGCATCATTACAGAAATTTGAGAATTTGTCAGAATGCATGATAAGGACCCGGTTTTCCTAATGGAGTGGAGACACCCCTTCCAGTTGGCAGGGGTCAGGGGTCAACTGTTTCTTAGCCAGTTGGATGCCGGAGGGGGCCCCAGTTTCTGACTGCTGGCAGTGGGGCTCTCTTGAGAAAACTTCAAATCAAATCAAAATGTATTTGTATTGCGCATTTCACAAGAAATTGTCAGGCTTTACAGAACACCCTAGTCTAAACCCCCACAGGAGGAAGCCTAGGGCAACAGTGGCAAGGGAAAAACTCCCCAAGGAAAAGGCAAGGAAATGCTTGGTCCTGCTTGTGAATGAGGGGTATCGCCAGAAGTACAATTATTTTCCAACCGTTTCAGTGGTGAAAATGTATCATTTAATTACTTAGCATATCTGGCAGTCAACTATTATCGGACACTCTTGCTCCAATTCTTTTTAGTACCCACAGCAATGATAATAATAATTGTTTTTGTTTTACAATAAAGTACATTTGACAAACACCTCTTGATGAAATTAATCCAAGCCAACTGAATTTTTGTTCCGCAGTTGTCTTGGCTCATATGTTTGTCACTCTTGTCTGTCTGGGTTGACTGAAAGGTGTATGGATCTATCATTTCCGAACCCAATATTCATGTTATCCTGTATAGAGCTCATTTATAAAATGTATTCTGTAAACAACATTTATTAAATGGACTGAAATTGTGTGTAGCTGGATGAGAAATGTGAATGCATAAATGAAGAGACACTATATCAAAGCCCCATACTCCCATATTTTACTCTACTAGAGGATCGCATCACATTGGAGTTGATGATTTGTTTCCTTTTTGATGCTGTCGTTTTTGTTTGATATTGGGTGGTGTTGACAGATTTTTCTTTTGGTTGGTTTTTATTTTATTTTTTATTCATGTGTGTGTAAGATTCACTATGATGTTTTCACAAAGCATGAAAGTTAAAGTCAAGTCCCTCTCTCTGTCTCTCTCTCTGAATTAATTGCCTTTCTAGCTAAAAATGACAAGGATCTCTCAATTAAATGCTGTGTCTTATAGCTTCCATTTAACAGAACTGTGTGCTGCAGATAAATGCAGCACAGACTGTGCATGTAGCCTGTAGTCACAGATAAGTAAAGAGAAATGGGCAGGACTATGGAATATGCAATTAGCTAGTTTAGAACAGGGTCTGATGCAAAGTGTTCCCAAATGGTTTACATCTTAAGTCCCCCAAACATACATTGATTGATTGATTCATTCATTCATTCATTCATTCATTAGAGAGGCCCCGGCCGACGGGGGTCGAACCCAGGACCTCCTTGCTGTGAGGCGGCAGTGCTACCCACTGCGTGCCGCCCTCCCCCAAACATACATTGCAAAAAATAATCATCACAAGTGTTTTCGTCTTGTAATGAGAAATCTTTTTTTTTTCTTGTCAAGTACAAAGAATGAGCTTGTTTTAAGTGACTGTTCCCTCGACACGTCACATTTTCTCACCCCATTGCCAAATCGTGAAAC
>NC_083776.1:2090212-2095212 GCF_963514075.1 Conger conger
GGCGTGTCTCCACACCGCGCCGTGATATTAGCCACTTCTCAGCGCCGCCAGCTCGCTGCGACCCGAAAAGGGGACGTCGCTGTGCGGTAAAGCTCCATTTCGGCTTCCTCACCCTCAGAGAAGGCCGCTGGCCGCTGCTCGTAACGGCGAGGTCAGGACCACTTCTCCGTCCGCACATTTTGCGGCAGCAATTACTGCATTAACTCAAGACCTGGAGTAGTAGTTTCATACCAGTCGGCGCACTGAAAGAATGGCAAATGAGATCATGAAAATGGCAGATATAAAGTGCTGAGCTGGTGGCCAGTAGAGCCGAGTCAGGAAGTCCCAACACTTGTGTTTGCCGAAGAAATTGGGTTTTCATTCGTTTATTTTTAGTTAACGCGGCAATGCAATATTTGCACATCGCTTCCGATAAGCCAGTGTATTTGTCATCTATCTCCCAGGGCCTCTTAATTATTTAAATCGTTGTGGGGGCCTGATTGGAACAGGTGGCAGATGTTTGTTTCTTTGATCGATGGTGGATGGTGCCGTTTGGTCTTGAAGGATCACTGAATCTCTGATACCTGTTGAAAAAAAAAAAAACAGAACAAAAAAAAACGTCTTGGCAAGATATTCCTTGCAGTACCCAGCATGAAGTATTCCCAAGTGTGAAATTTACTTTTAAGTGGTGTTGTAAAGATCAAGTACCCATATGCACAAGTGTTTCTGTACACAGTGGGATATTAAGCTCATAAGAATAAGTTTTCTTTGGATGAGATAATACTTGAAGTGGATTCGGCAAACCCAGACATACACCAAAACTGCATTCTTCAAAGGTCATTTTAAAGTGACACATTACAATATTCAAACACCAGGAACAGTTGCGGTTTAGTCTTACAGTATTTATCCACATTCATTATATATTTTACAATCTGCAAAGACTTCTGAAAATAGCTACCTGAATAGATGTAGATGAATCATCAAAAAAAAAAAAAAAAAACATCCGGTGAGATTTGGAACGATATCAGTGAGGAGCCTGCGCTTCATGAGCACGACGTTCTCAGATCCTGGGAGATAACCGAGCGTGCCGTCAGATCTGGTCCAGAGCTCGTCATTAAACGAAAGAACCCTGCAGGCGTTCAGCACCTGAGGTGCAGTGTGTTTAAAAGTAAATATAGGTGACGGAAGGCTGCCTATTTGTTTATAAAACGAAATTTGTACACTCGCCCGCTGTGCACGAACGAGAAGCCATTAGTGCCATTTAATTACATTCTATAATCCATCTTTAGTAAGTGATATAATCATATCATATATCATAATAAAATTAATCCAATAAAGGCTTATTTTGGCTCCTAGCCTGGGGCTCGTTTCAGATCTGATTTGTGCTCTGGTCATTCTTACTTCTCATTACAGAAATGTGAATGGATCTTGGTTTTGTGGCTGGATTACTGGTTAAAAACAGTGTTTTGAGTTGCAAGAATATTTCCCAATTATTAGGAAACTGCAGTGGTTTGCAGAACATGAACTGGTGCACACGGAAATAAAGGTGTGAGAAACGTCTAAAAAGGCACAAATGCTTGTCACTGGGGCAGCCCCCTATATAGTAGGTACATAGAAACCTAACCAGCAATATGTTTACATTTACATTTACATTTTAGTCATTTGGCAGACGCTTTTAATCCAAAGCGACTTACAAGTGCATAGGTTCTTTCACTAGTCAAAGCATCACATCCATAACTTGGAAAATACACATGAAATGCTGTTCTAAACATATAGTCATCATAAGTGCATTTTCTTTTCTTTTTTTTCTGTTTTTTCTTTTTTTTTGGGGGGTTAGACAAGGAGGATAGGGATATCAGAAAGGGGGGGCGGGGGAAATCAGGAGGGAGGGCTAAGGTAGAGTTTGAAAAGGTGTGTTTTGAGTCTGTGTTGAAATAGAGGGAGGGATTCTGCTGTCCTGACAGTGGTAGGCAAGTCATTCCACCACTGAGGAACCGGAACGGAAAACAGGCGTGAACGTGCAGCTCGACCGCCAGGTGCACGTAGAGAGGGAACCGTAAGGAGACCAGAGCTGGCAGACTGGAGTGGTCTAGCTGGCGAGTAGGGAGTGATCAGGGATTGTATGTAAGGTGGGGCAGTCCCCTTAGCAGCCTGAAATGCCAACACTAGGGCCTTGAATCGGATGCGTGCGGCAATAGGAAGCCAGTGGAGGCCAATGAGAAGCGGGGTGACATGAGCCGACCTGGGCTGACTGGTGATCAGGCGGGCTGCAGCATTCTGGACCAGCTGGAGGGGCTTGATGGCACATGCTGGGAGACCGGCTAGGAGGGAGTTGCAGTAATCCAGGAGGGAAATGACGAGCGCCTGGACTAGGAGCTGGGTGGCTTGACGGATGACGGATACGGCGTATATTATACCGAAAGAACCTGCAGGTTCTGGCAGTGGAGGATACTTGTGGAGCCAGGGTGAGGCAGTTATCAAGAGTCACCCCAAGATTCTTTGCCGTATGGGAGGAGGAAACAGGAGGAAACAGTCTTCCAACAGTCAGTGAGAGGTTGATTGACAGAGAGGACTTAGCAGGGATGTAGAGAAGCTCAGTTTTGGCCAGGTTAAGCTTCAGGTGGTGGGAAGTCATCCACGCAGAGATATCAGCCAAGCAGGCAGAGATCTGTGTGGTGACTTGGGTGTCGGGGGGGAAGGAAATAAAGAGTTGAGTGTCATCGGCATAAGAGTGGTAAGAAAAGCCATGGGAAGAGATAACAGAACCAAGAGACATGGTGTATAGCGAGAAGAGGAGAGGCCCAAGAACTGAGCCCTGCGGGACTCCAGTTTGTAGGGGGTGAGGGTCGGAGACTGAGCCCCTCCAAGTCACCTGGTAGGAGCGATCAGAGAGGTAGGAGGAAAACCAAGTGAGTGCAGACCCTGTGACACCCATCCCAGACAGCGATGAGAGCAGAATCTCATGGTTGACTGTATCGAAGGCGGCCGACAGGTCGAGGAAGAGGAGAGGGATTTGGATTTAGAAGAGTGGAGTGCCTCAGTGACCGCGAGCAGGGCGGTCTCAGTGGAGTGGCCACTCTTGAAGCCGGACTGGTTGGGGTCATATGTATTTAATTTGTACCTTTTTTGTCTGGAAGATGGACTCATTTTAACCCAAGGAGTGCGTTACTGTACTTTCAGCCTACATTTGCTGAATACAATTGTCCCTGGTAGAACGAAAACTTAAAATTGTGTAGTACGCTCAGAAATATCCGCGACACAGATTTTACTGGAGTATTTGGCACGCTGCAGATTTTAAATAACCCCCCCCCCCATGTCTGTGTTTTTCTCCGAGCATCGATTGAAGCAGATTTGTGCCTTTCTGCCTCTTCTCAGATTCTCAGTGCTTCAATTAAACCCTCCCTCCGCTTCCTATTACTGCCCCTAATGAGTATTAAGTTCCTCTTCAGACAGAAGTTTTCTCTTTTAAAAACCTGCTACTGTTGTTATTCTGTTTCTCTCCTCTTATAAAAAGTGTTTCTTTTTATAACCTCTGACCAGCATAAAACATGGCGGTCTGCATGAGGCATTCATCCACTGTAGTACAAGTTCCTTTTGTTTACACTTAGGTTGGTCCTTCGTTCAGGTCCAAGTGTTCTTTCTGATTTTGGCATTATAATATACAAATCTGAGATCCTCCCTGATTCAACAAAACTTTGCCTGCTGCACATCGTGATGGAAACGATGGATGGTAATATCCATTCTGTATTTCATAAGGATACCGAGTTGTTCTAAAACTGTGAAGCCACTGAAGAACATTAGACTAATCTATGAAGCTCACGTTCTTTCAGGAAAAACCTTGCGATTCACTGCCCCGAACACCGGCCTTAAGGAGGGGGTTGAGGCCCTCTCGATCCCTCTCGCTTCCAGACTCTAGGAATCAGTTCCGAGAATCTCCTAAACCTTTTTTTTTTTAATCAAAAAATCGATCCGGCTGCCAAAAAAATGATCCAGATTTATTGTTAATATGCCGCAGCTTCTGTTCCCGTTTCAGATAAAAGACAAAAAAAGATGGCGAATACATTACAGATGGTTCCCCAGCCGCATTCGTTACGGCTGACAGTAAAACGCTAAAAACAATCCTAAAGGACCTCTGGCGAGCAGAAGCTGCTGCAGTGTGATATCCCGGCCTATGACAACGGCTCTTAAACACCTCTTATCAGCCGACCTTGATATGCTAAATGAACTGTACGGTCTGAAAAATGTGTGACGTTGAAAAAAGACGGAATTTAATATGGCTACTTAGGAAATGGGAGGTCACTTTAATATGGCTCGCGGGAGAAGGAAGGTGACTTTAATATAGCGGGCAGGAAATGGAAGGTAAGTGACCTTTTCAAAATCGTACTTCTTCATAATGCCCGCGTTTTTCTTTCCTCCACAGCGGGAAAGTAATTTCTGCATTCTGATAAGAGTCTGGAGTGTCTTGACTGATATGTTATGGGAAGGCAGGTATGACTGGGGCACGCTAATCTAGGATGAATAACAACTTTAAAAGCAATCTTAGCCGTATCGTCGGTTTGTGCAGGCCCAAAACTTCTGCTCGTAAGTCATTCGGGGGTTGTCAAGGTTACAACCGCAGTGTTTTTTTTTTTTTTCTTGGTTTCAAACCTTGAACCTTCCATTTGCAGTTACTGTCCCCAACCAATACTCAGCACAACGGAATTTACCAGACTAAGTCATATAAAGGCAGGTAATCAAAAAGACATCGCAAGGGGACCAAAGCCATTTTCTTATAATCAGTGCAGTCAGTAAGTATTTTGCAAGATTTGCCATAAAAAATATGAGCTCTCGTCTCCATTTCCCCGATGGCAATATTGTCTTGCATTTTCCACAATAATAGAAAATGTAGCTTGTCATAAATGAAGGTCAAGAGAGACATATAAATTCAATACAGATATAAAAGGATTTGTAAAAAAAGGTTTAGCGCATTCAGGTGAAATGGTTATAGGACATTTCTTAAATCAGATTTTTTTTTAATCAGA
>NC_083776.1:2102712-2107712 GCF_963514075.1 Conger conger
ACACATACACACACACACTCACACACACACACACACACACACACACACACACACACACACACACATACAAATGCATTCATACACATGTGCATACACACTCACATACATACGCACACACACATACATACGCACACACACATACACGCACGGGCATACACACATGCACATAAGTACACACACGCACACAGATACACACACACACAGACCCCTGCAGTTCAGCTGTGAAAGAATGTACTTCCTTTCCACGGGTCACTGAAAGTTTAGGACATGAAGCTGCCTGGGGTCACTCAGGACCCAGGGCTGTGAGACGTCCGTCTTATCTCAGCTGCTCCCTCACGCTCACACTGCTCAAACCTGCTCCAGCACAGCTTCTGTCTCACCGCCTAGCCCCCCTCCCCACCAATCCCACGCTTCTCCGGGAGCTTCCATTTCTGAAGGAATGGAGCAGGACTGGAAGTCACCACACACACACACACACACACACCACACGCACCACACACACACCTCACATACACACACACACACACACCACACACACACACACACACCGCACGCACCGCACACACACCTCACATACACACACACACACACACCACACGCACCACACACACACCTCACATACACACACACACACACACCACACGCACCACACACACACCTCACATACACCCACACACACACACCACACACACACCTCACACACACACACCACACGCACCACACACACACCTTACATACACACACACACACGCACCACACACGCACCTCACATACACACACACACACACACACACCACAGACACACCACACGCACCACACACACACACACACCACACACACACCACACGCACCACACACACACCTCACATACACACACACACACACACACACACACACCACACGCACCACACACACACCTCACATACACACACACACACACACACACCACACGCACCACACACACACCTCACACACACCTCACACACCACACGCACCACACACGCACCTCACATACACACACACACACACACACACACCACAGACACACCACACGCACCACACACACACCTCACATACACACACACACACACACACACACACCACACACACACCACACGCACCACACACACACCTCACATACACACACACACACACAGCAGTAATTATATTTATAAAAACTTGAAAACACACACACGCACACGCACACACACTCCTTCACACAAACACGCACACGTGCACACGCTCTCTCTCACACACTTAACATCCCCGCCCTGCAGTTACCCGCGGGGTAATTGTGTCTGTGGGTGTCTCTGACAGATAGTTTCAGACCTGTCCATAGTCAGCGGACCTCCCGCCCTCCAGATCAAACCGGGCCGCACAGTCCCCTACGCCATCAGCGTGTCGCCATGGAAACGAGGAACACACACAGGTGAGTGCTTTTCGCAAAACAGAGTAAGATTGTGTGTGTGTGTGTGTGTGAGAGAGAGAGTGTGTGAGATTGTGTGTGTGTGTGTGAGAGAGAGAGAGAGAGAGAGAGAGAGAGAGAGCGAGTGTGTGAGATTGTGTGTGTGTGTGTGTGTGTGTGTGAGAGAGAGAGAGAGAGCGAGCGAGTGTGTGAGATTGTGTGTGTGTGTGTGTGAGAGAGAGAGAGAGAGAGAAAGAGAGCGAGTGTGTGAGATTGTGTGTGTGTGTGTGTGTGTGTGAGAGAGAGAGAGAGAGCGAGAGAGAGCAAGTGTGTGGGTTTGAGTTTGTGTGTGTGAGAGAGAGAGAGAGAGAGAGAGCGAGTGTGTGAGATTGTGTGCGTGTGTGTGTGTGTGTGTGTGAGAGAGAGAGAGAGAGCGAGAGAGCAAGTGTGTGAGTTTGAGTTTGTGTCTTTCATGTGTCTATAACAATGAGTCTGGGGCTGACTTAATTTCATTGTTGAGGCTGTGGAAATGTGCCAGAAAAAAGGGGGATTAACTGACCTCGCCCCCTATAGATAAGTCTTCAGATGTCCATTCACCAGTCAAACCTAATGAATTGAGAGGAATAGAGATAATTTTTCAATTCTACAGGATTGTACAGATGATAATAAATGTGAATTTTTTTGTTTATTACATTTTGCTCTTATCCAGTCTTATGTTTGACGCAGTAGATTAAAGTAATTCTTTCTTTGTGAAAGTCTACACTTTTCTCGGACAGGCGGGTGTGTTTCTCTGGCCTCCGGCTGTCTCGCCCGCTGATTTGAGCTAATGCATATTTCACCTTTTAGTATTCGTCTCAGAGGGCAGCTCTGTTATTTATCGCTTCTGCTGAAAGATAGAAAAAGCCTACAAGTGCCCGTGGATTTCATAGGATGCCTAAACAGCTTGGTTACTGTTGTACTTGATCTTGCTAGCTTGGATTATTGCTAAATGTGGCTTAAACATGGGTTAAATGAAAGCAAGTGATGGCCGTACTTGATTGGGGTAATGTAAAATGTTTTTATATATCATGTGAAGTAGTAGTAGGAAGTAGTAGTAGGCTTGGCTGTGTATGCGACCTGGGTGCATGTGTGTTGGTCACACTCCTGATTTGAGCCCATGTGTGTTGGTCACACTCCTGATTTGAGCCCATGTGTGTTGGTCACACTCCTGATTTGGTCACATGTGTGTTGGTCATACTCCTGATTTGAGCACATGTGTGTTGGTCACACTCCTGATTTGAGCCCATGTGTGTTGGTCACACTCCTGATTTGGGCACATGTGTGTTGGTCACACTCCTGATTTGAGCCCATGTGTGTTGGTCACACTCCTGATTTGAGCCCATGTGTGTTGGTCACACTCCTGATTTGAGCACATGTGTGTTGGTCATACTCCTGATTTGACCACATGTGTGTTGGTCACACTCCTGATTTGACCACATGTGTGTTGGTCACACTCCTGATTTGGGCACGTGTGTGTTGGTCACACTCCTGATTTGGGCACATGTGTGTTGGTCACACTCCTGATTTGGGCACATGTGTGTTGGTCACACTCCTGATTTGGGCACATGTGTGTTGGTCACACTCCTGATTTGGGCACATGTGTGTTGGTCACACTCCTGATTTGGGCACATGTGTGTTGGTCACACTCCTGATTTGGTCACAAGTGTGTTGGTCACACTCCTGATTTGAGCACATGTGTGTTGGTCACACTCCTGATTTGAGCCCATGTGTGTTGGTCACACTCCTGATTTTGGCACATGTGTGTTGGTCACACTCCTGATTTGGGCACATGTGTGTTGGTCACACTCCTGATTTGGGCACATGTGTGTTGGTCACACTCCTGATTTGGGCACATGTGTGTTGGTCACACTCCTGATTTGGGTACATGTGTGTTGGTCACACTCCTGATTTGGGCACGTGTGTTGGTCACACTCCTGACTGCTTCAGGGCTGCAGCCTGTGTCTCCTTTAGAGGTTATTCCGCCTCATGGGTGAGCTCACTCTCAGCTTAAATAAATCAGTAACAGATAAATAAATCAATGAAATGCTAAATTAAAAGATGCAGTAAGTAAATGAATCTCCTGTCTGTTTTGTGGTGAGCACATTATCAGCTTATTATCAGTCTGTTTCAGGGATTACCTCCCTCCTGGTCCACAGATGAGTGAATGAATGAGTGAATGAATTCATGAGTGAATGAATGAGTGAGTGAACGAATGAGCGAATTAATGAGTGAATGAGTGAATGAGTGAATGAGTGAGTGAGTGAGTGAGTGAGTGAGCGAGTGAATGAATGAATGAGTGAATGAGTAGGAATAAGTATATGAATGAGTGAATGAATGAGTGAATGCATTAATGAATGGTCTCTCAAGGCAGAGCTCACTACTCGCTTCTCTAACAGATGAATAAAATGTGGAAAGAAAGAAGAGAAAAGAAAACAGTCTCTTTCAGGGGTGAGCTGACTCAGCTCCTGCCTATTTCAGGGGTCATCTCCTTCGTTGCTGAAGACAGGGATCCTCCCATCTACACGCCCGCCCACCTCCTGTGCGACCCAGAGTATCAGGGTAGGTATGGGACTCACTGTCCCGCCCGTGGGACTCACTGTCCTGCCCGTGGGACCAGGAGGTGTGTGGGATGGCTATGGGACTAACTGTCCTGCCCGTGGGACCAGTAGGTGTGTGGGATGGCTATGGGACTAACTGTCCTGCCCGTGGGACCAGGAGGTGTGTGGGATGGCTATGGGACTAACTGTCCTGCCTGTGGGACTCACTGTCCTGCCCGTGGGACTAACTGTCCTGCCCGTGGGACCAGGAGGTGTGTGGGATGGCTATGGGACTAACTGTCCTGCCTGTGGGACTCACTGTCCTGCCCGTGGGACTAACTGTCCTGCCCGTGGGACCAGGAGGTGTGTGGGATGGCTATGGGACTAACTGTCCTGCCTGTGGGACTCACTGTCCTGCCCGTGGGACTAACTGTCCTGCCCGTGGGAACAGGAGGTGTGTGGGATGGCTATGGGACTAACTGTCCTGCCTGTGGGACTCACTGTCCTGCCCGTGGGACTAACTGTCCTGCCCGTGGGACCAGGAGGTGTGTGGGATGGCTATGGGACTAACTGTCCTGCCTGTGGGACTCACTGTCCTGCCCGTGGGACTAACTGTCCTGCCCGTGGGACCAGTAGGTGTGTGGGATGGCTATGGGACTCACTGTCCTGCCCGTGGGACCAGTAGGTGTGTGGGATGGCTATGGGACTAACTGTCCTGCACGTGGGACCAGGAAGTGTGATAACTCCCATACAAATAACCGTTTTGCCTGACAAAGAACCCTTTAACTAGGTAGGGTCCTTCTATGGAATCACAGGGTTCCTATTGGAACCATTGTTTGTAGAGTGTACCTCTACCTGTGTAAAAGGTGGTTTGTTCCCGGGCTCCAGGTGAGAAGATCTGGCCCTATGAGGTGTGGTTCTCCCTGGAGGTCACGGCCTCCCCCGCCCCGCCCGTGAAGGTTCTGACAGCCCGCTGCGCTGTGCATGTGAGTGTGACCTTCCCGTTTAACACTGCTGTC
>NC_083776.1:2115212-2120212 GCF_963514075.1 Conger conger
TTTTCTTGATTTGACTCCGTACTCCACAGTTTCAGCTTTATGATCGTACTATTCACATGTGGTTAAAGTACAGAATCTCTGATTTTATTAACCCTCTCACTCCCAAGCCCAACATGAAGTGGCTCTTTCCAAACCCCAAGGGGATTTAAAAGGCTTTGGTTGAGAAATTTGAGAAAAAATTGTGCTCATTGTACATCTCAGTGTCTCAGGCACTGTAGTCTGGTCTAGTTCTTCTAGTCACGTCACAGAAATCAAAGTATTTCTGGCATAAAATAACATCTCATTATAGTTCAGATTATATGTATGATGGTATTTAATCATAATTTCAAGTGTGATGGAATAATTGGACACATGCTGAGCATTTCATATATAGATAGAGTTGTTGCTGAGAGACTCGAGTCTCTGGTGACAAAGAACGAATATGTTTTAATGCAGAATATGCAGACATTTTCTGACATGACAGTTTCTGACATTACAGTCAAATTATAACATGCAGCAAAAAATTTTGAAACTGAAGAAAATAAAGAGATTATCTGATTATGATACTGATAATGATTCCTTTAATAATATGAGCAGTATAAAGCTGAGATGGAGGGAAGAGTATGCTTATATATGTGAATGGGAGAGTGTCTGCGTGAATATGTGCTTGTGTGCACGTGTGTGTGTATGCGTGTGTGTGTGTGTGTTTGTGTGTGCATGTGTGTGTGTGTGTGTGTGTGTGCGTGTGCTCTTGTGTGCAAGATTCAGCAGTTTGAGGAGATGACTATCTTATTGAATAGGTATCAGGGTGTAACGTGATTAGGTTAGCACTAAACATGGATCACTGCACTCACACACACATGCACACGCACGCACACACACATGCACACACACATACACACACACACCTTCACACTCACACACACACACACACACACACTATTGCTACTCAGGGCTGATTCAGGTGGAAAAGCTGCTGAGGCAGGCAGTAAACTCATCCTCTCAGTGCCGACTGCTAACATCTCATTCACCTGCTCAAATTCACCCTGTTTTTATGCACATTTACCCCACACACCCAGGTGTAGTAATAATAATGATAATAGTAATTTCTTGCATTGATATAGTGCTTTTCTCACTCTCAAAGCGCTTTGCAGTGATGAGGGGGAAACTCACCTCAACCACCACCAATGTGCAGCACCCACCTGGGTGATGCAACGGCAGCCATTTTGTGCCAGAATGCTCACCACACACCAGCTGAGGTGGAGAGGGAAAAAACAGTTATATCGCCAGGGGACTGTTAGGCAGCAGATTAAAATAGCCAAAAAGACTGCATCTCCTACAGCACAGTGTCCCCATCACTGCGGTGGGGCATTGGGGCTTATTTGACCAGAGAGAGGATTGCCCCCTCCTGGTCCACCAACACCACTTCCAGCAGCAGCTTAGTTTCATCCCATCCTAGTACTAACCCACACCTGTTTAGCTTCAGCCATTTACTAACCAAGCCCACACCTGCTTAGCTTCAGCCATTCACTAACCAAGCCCACACCAGCTTAGCTTCAGCCATTTACTAACCAAGCCCACACCTGCTTAGCTTCAGCCATTCACTAACCAAGCCCACACCTGCTTAGCTTCAGCCATTCACTAACCAAGCCCACACCTGCTTAGTTTCAGCCATTTGGCAGGAGCAGGGTACGTGATGGTATGGCTGCTGACACCTATGTGCTACATTTACCCCATACACACACACACACACACCTATGTGCTACATTTACCACACGCACACACACACACACACACCTGTGTACTGCATTCACCACGCACTCACACACACACACACACACACCTGTGTACTGCATTCACCACACGCACACACACACACACACACACACACACCTGTGTACTGCATTCACCACACACATACACACACACACCTGTGTACTACATTCACCAGGCACACACACACCTATGTACTACATTTACCACACACACACACATGCACCTGTGTACTACATTTACCCCACACACACCTACCTGTGTACCACAATTCACTCCATTTGAAAGCACTGTGTTCTTCAGCGGGATAACAGTCCTGCCTCCCCCCTCCCCAGCTGGGCGAGTGGGTGTTCCTGCTGTCCGGGACCGGGCTGGCTCCGGGGCCCATGGAGCCCCTGTCCGTGGCCAGCAGAGTGGGGTCCCACGCCTCCCTCATCCTCCCTTTCAGGAACCCCCTGGAGGACGACGCGGTGCTCCACATCTTCCTCACAGGTAACGCAGTCCTCTCATTAAATTACGTTACATGTGACGTACAGTTGATTAGACTAAGCAGGAGACAATCCTCCCCTCGAGCAATGCAGGGTTAAGGGCCTTGCTCAGGGGCCCAGCGGCTGTGCGGATCGTATTGGGGCTCCACCAGGGATCGAACCACCGACCTTGCGGGTCCCAGTCATTTACCTTAAGCACTACACTACAGCCGCACTGATTGCTCTCACCTCACACAGGTTAAAGACTTATGACACACCCAGGCAGGCTAAACCTGAAGTTAACCTGCAACACTGTTAGCAGTTAAAACCACCCACATGACACAGGTATTACTAACCTGATACAAGGTATGTTTTCCACACGGGTAACAGTGCCTTAGCAGAGTTTAGCCATTAGATTGGATGCCTGGCAAGCAGCAGCTGCCAGTGGTGGGGGGCAGGGGGGGCGGGGGGGGGGCCCACCTCGGGGGTAGGTGAGGGGGGTGGGGGGGTTGGGGAGTCACTGGGGGGGAAAAAAAGAAAATAATTTAAGCCACTGGCCCAGGTAGCACATTCCCTGTCACAGGACTTCCTCTGACGGAAGAGTGGAGTTTGAATCAGACGTAGAGTTATGGGTCCAGGTCGCCCATAAGTCCTCCCTCCCTGCATTAGCATTAGCGGTCATTAAAGAGCAGCGAGCACTAACTCAGCCTCCCTTCCTCTTTGCCTCTCCGGACTCCCATGATGCTTTGAGGCGCGTGCATGGAAACCCGCCAAATCACTCTGAATGTCTGTGTTCGACAGCTCTGTGACTGCCACTCTATTCGACTCTGTCAGAGGATGTTATTCAGATGCACAGTACTGAAGCTCCTCTATCACACACCCCACCCCACATTCTCCAGACCTAAAGTCTTCACCCCCCTCCCGGAGGGTTGGTATGTACTATATGAACAGGAAGTGGAGATAAAGAGATTCTAGGGACAGAAATACATCCTCAATATCCTACAGTTTTGCTGCATTTGAAACTCAGACATACAGATGCATCTGCGCTTTGGATTTGCTCATAACTGTGAAAGAGAGAATATGAATCCTTAACTGATTGGAATAACTACTTGCGAACTGTGGCCTTATATTTTTTAAATAGGGTACTGTACTTTTGTAGCTATAGACCATTGTTTAATTCAGTAATCAAACAGGGGTAATCAGGATGTTATTAGAGCTTTTTTTCTGCCTTTGGCTTCATTTGGCTCCTTCACAATATACACTCAGTGAGCAATTTATTAGGTAGACCTGTACAACAGCTTGTTAATGCAAATATTTAATCAGCCAATCACGTGGCAGCAACTAAATGCGTAAAAGCATGCAGACAAGGTCAAGAGATTCAGCTGTTGTTCAGACAAAATTGGGTCTGAAAATCAGAATGTGGAAGAAATGTGATCTGAGTGACTTTGACCTTTGAATGATTTTGCAAAAATCATGTGGGCAAAATCATTTTGTAAATGGTCAGAGAAGGGCCAGACTGGTCGAAGGAGACAGTAACGCAAATAACCACACATTACAACAGTGGTATGCAGAAGTGCATCTCTGAACACACAACGCATCATAAATCTAAGTGGATAGGCTACAGCAGTAGAAGTCTAAAAAATAAGTCTAATAAATGCCTAATAAAGTGCTCACTGATTACATTGTTAATTTCCCACAAGGCACTATTCACCAAGAGTGCCAAATCATCCCACTTTGACTAATTTTGAGAGTTCTTATTATGATGAAGTGTAATTGCATATGGCACCATTTTTGGGTAACCAGGCAGTTTGAGGGCTATAGGTTGTTCTGTATTTGGAACGCGGTGACATAAATTCTTTCTGGACGGTTTAAGGGCATACTGACACACATTGTAAGGGACAAACGCTCGCTGCCCGAGATGAAGACAGAACACAAGGCAGGTGGCATCGAGAGAGATGACGATTGCTCGTGTAAGGAGCAGAGGTTGTGGAGCGAGATTGTGCGTGACAGGATAGTATAAGCGAGTCTATATCCGAGGGTTTCAAGGGACAGCTCCGTATCTTAAATTGTGTTCAGTTTTGGCTGGCAGCCATTTTATGCAGCGCATGTTTGGGAAGGATGAGGGAGGCGAGAGGGAGCTTATTTTCGTGGGGTGGAAGGGGTGGGCTCCCCTGGTCCCCCAGAAATCAGAAAACCGGTATGAGTGAGAGCCTTTTGACACATTCGACGTGATCTTGTCTCCCAGCAGATTTACCGGTGGAGAGTGTGAGAACGCACGGAAGAACTGTACGTGTGGGTTTCAGCTTCGATATTATTGACAGACAGAGTCAGATAGTGAGTCAAATGACCCCCATCAGGAGGAGCAGTCTTTTGTCTGTAGTCAGTTCTGCTAAACCCTTTGTACTGGATTAGTTTCAGTCCACAGTTTTTGTTGAACGGGAAATTATTGCATATGTGGCTCCGGCAGATTGACTTATCATTCCGCTTCAGGTCAGTGGTCCATTTATCTGCTGGCAGGGACTTCAGTGGGCTGGTTAATTGGATGGGTTTATTGTAGATCTCTCAGACCAGATGTTTCTGCTCTGATATGTTTCAGCTGCTTCTTTAATAAGCAGTGTGGGGAACATGTAGAGAACGTGTCAGCCTGTGAACAGTCAGTGTGGCTTGAAAGCATGTGCCCCACCCACTGATGATAGCACAGTTTTCAGAGCTAGTAGAATAGGTACGGTATATATCACATGGGCTTCAGGGCTGGTTGGTAGGGTATATATGGGTACATAT
>NC_083776.1:2125212-2127712 GCF_963514075.1 Conger conger
AGCCAGGACTCTGCTGGGAAATGCTCAATGAGATTTCTGCTGGTTAGACTTGCTTATCGCAGGGCCGGTGTAAACAGAGAGGACCCTGGTGTACTGCCGTAAACAGTTTATAAAATGTGGACTTTCTGTTCTCTCCAGACCCCCAGCACTACTGCTGCGTGTTGTGTGACATTCATTAACGCAGAGCTGCATCGGGATCTTAGCCTTGGCTCAAGTCCATCTGTTTCAGATAGTTGTTATTATCCAAAATTGAAGGTCAGAACCAAACAAAAAAAGAACAAAAAAACAAACAAGCATGCCAAGATAAATCCCTGAAGCTCACCGAAATCGGGGAATTGTTTAATCTGGCTATCTTTACGTGCCAGCTCTGACACTCAGTCTGCCAGGGAAGACAGGACAATATGAACATATCACCGTGCGCCACCCTCTGTGAAACAGCATGCTTACACTACTGTACATTCATTGTGATTTTAATTGAGAAAATTGCGAATGTCTCTTTCCTGTATGTTCCTGCGTGGGAGCTGCATCTACATGCACTCACCGAGCACTTTATTATATATTTATTTGACTTATTTTGTAGACTTCTACTCCTGTAGCCTATCCACTTGGAGTTATAATGTGAACCAGCTAAACCACGTTGAGCTGGGAGCTGGTCTGAACTGGTCAACCAGCTAAACCATGTCGAGCTGGGAGCTGGTCTGAACTGGTCAAGCAGCTAAACCATGTCAAGCTGGGAGCTGGTCTGAACTGGTCAACCAGTTAAACCATGTTGAGCTGGGAGCTGGTCTGAACTGGTCAACCAGTTAAACCATGTTGAGCTGGGAGCTGGTCTGAACTGGTCAACCAGCTAAACCATGTTGAGCTGGGAGCTGGTCTGAACTGGTCAACCAGCTACCAGCTGTTTCAAAACCTAGCTTGAGCTGCTTTTTCCCGGCAGGGTAGATCCTCTTTAGCCTGCTGTGTGGTTGTGCAGTTTCAGTGGCTGCCCTGGGATCTCCCTCTTCGCGCTGTGTGTGTGTGTGTGGGTGTGTGAGTGTGTGGGTGTGTGTGAGTGTGTGAGTGTGTGTGAGTGTGTGAGTGTGTGTGAGTGTGTGAGTGTGTGTGAGTGTGTGAGTGTGTGTGAGTGTGTGAGTGTGTGAGTGTGTGAGTGAGTGTGTGAGAGCTGTGGTTTTCTCGCGGTTTTTAAGCGCAAACGCTGAGCGAAAGCGCCCGTGTTCCCCCCCCCGCCCCCCGCCGTGGTGCCGGGGCGCGGGTTCCCCAGGACGTCCGGGGGAATGTGACACGCCGTGGCGATAGGCCGGTGGCAGCAGCCGCGTTTTGATGATGGAGACGCGAGACGTTCATAGCAACCGGGCTATTTTTACTCTGAGCCGCGGGGAAACCGAATACGGCAGAGCTAGCCGCCAGCCTGCCTACCACCCCCAGGGCTAAATAAAAATAAAAAAAGAAAGGGGGGAAAAAAGGCAACATAATACAGCGGTCATTACATGCCCGGGGAGTGGGCTGCCTGCCTGGCGGGGTGGGGGGGGGTGGGGGGTGTTTGTTGCAGCTGGCGGGGGCAGTATCCAGCCAGCAGCCACGGGCACGCATGGGGGGGGGGGGGGTGTAGAGGGGTGTGTAGGGGTGCGGGCGGGGGGGGGTGTAGAGGGGTGCGGGCGGGGGGTGGGGGGTGTAGAGGGGTGCGGGCGCGGGGAGGGGGGGTGTAGAGGGGTGCGGGCGCGGGGGGAGGGGGGTGTAGAGGGGTGCGGGCGGGGGGTGGGGGGTGTGTACAGGGGTGCGGGGGGTGTGTGTGTAGAGGGGTGCGGGGGGTGTGGGGGGGTGTGTAGAGGGGCGCGGGCGGCTGGTTTCGGGGCTGGGCGGGGCCGGGGCGCTCGTCCGCAGTGTGGGCCTCATTAGGCCCAGAGCTGTACGCACTGGTGTCTGTGTGGACAGCGCTATCCTTCAGCAGCAGTCGGGCTGATTAGCCTGCGCGGCGTCGGCCGTGTCGGGGCAGCAGAGCGTGGCTCAGGCTGAACAGCACCGGGGTCTGAGGCACGCTGCCGGGCTGAGGGGGGCACAGGGCCTGTGTGTCAACCTGTCCCTGTTCTGAACCCCACAAACCCCCCGTGTGTGTCCATGGAAATCACCCCCCCCACACACTCACACACGCACACACACACTCACACACACACACACACACTCCAGTGCAGTTACTCAAGCCTACTCCATTTAACCCCTTAAGAACATTGCCGTGATCGTGATCCTAATCTTCCAATTCGTGGAAAGCAAAAATCCTTATTTATTTCCTTTTTCCCCTCTTCATAGCAAACGTATTTCATCTGCATAAAATGTTGTTATATTTTATATGATATATAGTAATTTCTTGCTTTCTGCTTTTCATTTAGCTGAATAATTGGTTATGTTTTGATGTTTCGTGATTGAAGCTTCCTGTAATTGCCCGGGTGGGGGGCAACTGACCTCCCCGAGCCCTGGTTTTGGCCCCGGGCCCCTGTAGAGACTG